>NW_027009128.1:0-54235 GCF_036934945.1 Oncorhynchus masou masou | reverse complement strand
AATCCTTGTACTTCGTTCAGTTACGTATTGTGCACGATTGTCGTTTAAGAGCAGAACGACAGGAAGTTCGATGGTTGTTTTGAACCTGTATTGAACCAGGAAGTCTCATTGAGGTCAGAAGGGAGACCTGGCATGTCTTCCTATGGTGAGACATGTGCTCTCTCAATGAGCCTTTACAATATTCCTCGCCCGCATCTCCTCACTTCCTATATCCTCACCTCCTTCTCAACCGTAGGCCCGGCGACAGGCCCAGGGCCCGGCGACAGGCCCAGGCGACAGGCCCAGGCGACAGGCCCAGGCGACAGGCCCAGGCGACAGGCCCAGGCGACAGGCCCAGGCGACAGGCCCAGCGACAGGCCCAGCGACAGGCCCAGCGACAGGCCCAGCGACAGGCCCAGCGTGGTTAGCTACATGATTTGGAACATGTCTGTTGTGTTGAAATGCTTAGTTATAGTGAACAGAGTATTACTGAGAAATCAGATCTTGTTTAAAGTGCTGAAGCAGCAACATGTCCAGTCTTGTCCATCTGGCAGAGTATTACTGAAATCAGATCTTGTTTAAAGTGTTGAAGCAGCAACATGTCCAGTCTTGTCCATCTGGCAGAATATTACTGAGAAATCAGATCTTGTTTAAAGTGTTGAAGCAGCAACATGTCCAGTCTTGTCCATCTGGCAGAGTATTACTGAGAAATCAGATCTTGTTTAAAGTGCTGAAGCAGCAACATGTCCAGTCTTGTCCATCTGGCAGAGTATTACTGAGAAATCAGATCTTGTTTAAAGTGTTGAAGCAGCAACATGTCCAGTCTTGTCCATCTGGCAGAATATTACTGAGAAATCAGATCTTGTTTAAAGTGCTGAAGCAGCAACATGTCCAGTCTTGTCCATCTGTAGCAGAATATTACTGAGAAATCAGATCTTGTTTAAAGTGCTGAAGCAGCAACATGTCCAGTCTTGTCCATCTGGCAGAGTATTACTGAGAAATCAGATCTTGTTTAAAGTGCTGAAGCAGCAACATGTCCAGTCTTGTCCATCTGGCAGGTTATCATTGTCCATCTGGCAGAGAGGCTGCAGCCGCGGCTGATGCTGTAAAATCCTGAAGTTGGAGACGGCTCAGAGGTCAAATATACTGTTAAGATTTTCTACTGCCAAGTTTACACCTTCGCAATTACGCTGTATGCTCTTGATGGCTGGCCCTCGGTTCATACTTGTCGCCAAACCCACTGGCTCCAGGTCATCTACAAGTCTTTGCTAGGTAAAAGACCCTGCCTTATCTCAGCTCACTGGTCACCATAGCAGCACCCACACAGCACGCACTCCAGCAGATATATTTCACTGGTCATCCCCAAAGCCAATTCCTCCTTTGGTCGCCTTTCCTTCCAGTTCTCTGCTTCCAATGACTGGAACAAACTACAAAAATCACTGAAGCTGGAGACGCACATCTCCCTCACTAACTTTAAGCCTTGGCTGTCAGAGCAGCTCACAGATCACTGCACATGTACATAGCCCATCTGTAAACAGCCCATCCAACTACCTCATCCCCATACCGTTATTATATATATTTATTTTGCTCCTTTGCACCCCAGTATCTATACTTGAACATTCATCTTCTGCACATCTATCACTCCAGTGTTTAATTGCTCAATGGTAATTATTTCACCACTATGGCCTATTTATTGCCTCACCTCCCTAATCTTACCTCATTTGCACACACTGTATATAGACTTTCTCTACTGTATTATTGACTGTATGTTTGTTTATTCCATGTGTAACTCTGTGTTGTTGTTTGTGTCGCAGTAGGTTGCTTTATATTGGCCAGGTCACAGTTGTAAATGAGAACTTGTTCTCACCTGGCCTACCTGGTTAAATAAAGGTGACCTGGTCTACCTGGTTAAATAAAGGTGATCTGGTCTACCTGGTTAAATAAAGGTGATCTGGTCTACCTGGTTAAATAAAGGTGATCTGGTCTACCTGGTTAAATAAAGGTGATCTGGTCTACCTGGTTAAATAAGGTGATCTGGTCTACCTGGTTAAATAAAGGTGATCTGGTCTACCTGGTTAAATAAAGGTGATATGGCCTACCTGGTTAAATAAAGGTGATCTGGTCTACCTGGTTAAATAAAGGTGATCTGGTCTACCTGGTTAAATAAAGGTGATCTGGTCTACCTGGTTAAATAAAGGTGATCTGGTCTACCTGCTTAAATAACGGTGATCTGGTCTACCTGGTTAAATAAAGGTGATCTGGCCTACCTGGTTAAATAAAGGTGATCTGGTCTACCTGGTTAAATAAAGGTGATCTGGTCTACCTGGTTAAATAAAGGTGATCTGGTCTACCTGGTTAAATAAAGGTGATCTGGTCTACCTGGTTAAATAAAGGCGATCTGGTCTACCTGGTTAAATAAAGGTGATCTGGTCTACCTGGTTAAATAAAGGGGACCTGGTCTACCTGGTTAAACAAAGGTGATCTGGTCTACCTGGTTAAATAAAAGGTGACCTGGTCTACCTGGTTAAATAAAGGCGATCTGGTCTACCTGGTTAAATAAAGGTGATCTGGTCTACCTGGTTAAATAAAGGGGACCTGGTCTACCTGGTTAAACAAAGGTGATCTGGTCTACCTGGTTAAATAAAAGGTGACCTGGTCTACCTGGTTAAATAAAAGGTGAAATAAAAACAAAATGAATGTTAAATGTTAGATCCAGACTTGGTTCCATTTCAGATCCAAAAAGCAGGAAACTTCAGGCATAATATCTATGGCTGTCCCAAACAACACCCTCTTCCCTATATAGTGCACTACTTCAGGGATAATATCTATGGCTGTCCCAAACAGCACCCTCTTCCCTTTATAGTGTACTACTTCAGGGATAATATCTATGGCTGTCCCAAACAGCACCCTCTTCCCTTTATAGTGTACTACTTCAGGGATAATATCTATGGCTGTCCCAAACAGCACCCTCTTCCCTTATAGTGTACTACTTCAGGGATAATATATATGGCTTTCCCAAACAGCACCCTCTTCCCTATATAGTGTACTACTTCAGGGATAATATATATGGCTTTCCCAAACAGCACCCTCTTCCCTATATAGTGTACTACTTCAGGGATAATATATATGGCTTTCCCAAACAGCACCCTCTTCCCTATATAGTGTACTACTTCAGGGATAATATATATGGCTTTCCCCAACAGCACCCTCTTCCCTATATAGTGCACTACTTCAGAGATAATATATATGGCTGTCCCAAACAGCACCCTCTTCCCTATATAGTGCAGTACTTCAGAGATAATATATATGGCTGTCCCAAACAGCACCCTCTTCCCTAAGTAGTGCAGTACTTCAGGGATAATATCTATGGCTGTCCCAAACAGCACCCTCTTCCCTATATAGTGTACTACTTCAGGGATAATATATATGGCTGTCCCAAACAGCACCCTCTTCCCTATATAGTGTACTACTTCAGGGATAATATCTATGGCTGTCCCAAACAGCACCCTCTTCCCTATATAGTGTACTACTTCAGGGATAATATATGGCTGTCCCAAACAGCACCCTCTTCCCTAAGTAGTGCACTACATCAGGGATAATATCTATGGCTGTCCCAAACAGCACCCTCTTCCCTAAGTAGTGCAGTACTTCAGGGATAATATCTATGGCTGTCCCAAACAGCACCCTCTTCCCTAAGTAGTGCAGTACTTCAGGGATAATATATATGGCTGTCCCAAACAGCACCCTCTTCCTATATAGTGCAGTACTTCAGGGATAATATATATGGCTGTCCCAAACAGCACCCTCTTCCCTATATAGTGCAGTACTTCAGGGATAATATATATGGCTGTCCCAAACAGCACCCTCTTCCCAAGTAGTGCAGTACTTCAGGGATAATATCTATGGCTGTCCCAAACAGCACCCTCTTCCCTAAGTAGTGCAATACTTCAGGGATAATATCTATGGCTGTCCCAAACAGCACCCTCTTCCCTATATAGTGCAGTACTTCAGGGATAATATATATGGCTGTCCCAAACAGCACCCTCTTCCCTAAGTAGTGCAGTACTTCAGGGATAATATATATGGCTGTCCCAAACAGCACCCTCTTCCCTAAGTAGTGCAGTACTTCAGGGATAATATATATGGCTGTCCCAAACAGCACCCTCTTCCCTAAGTAGTGCAGTACTTCAGGGATAATATATATGGCTGTCCCAAACAGCACCCTCTTCCCTAAGTAGTGCAGTACTTCAGGGATAATATCTATGGCTGTCCCAAACAGCACCCTCTTCCCTAAGTAGTGCAGTACTTCAGAGATAATATATATATATATATATGGCTGCCCCAAACAGCACCCTCTTCCCTAAGTAGTGTACTACTTCAGGGATAATATCTATAGCTGTCCCAAACAGCACCCTCTTCCCTATATAGTGTACTACTTCAGGGATAATATCTATGGCTGTCCCAAACAGCACCCTCTTCCCTAAGTAGTGCAGTACTTCAGGGATAATATATATGGCTGTCCCAAACAGCACCCTCTTCCCTAAGTAGTGCAGTACTTCAGGGATAATATCTATGACTGTCCCAAACAGCACCCTCTTCCCTAAGTAGTGCAGTACTTCAGAGATAATATATATATATATATATATATATATATATATATATATATATATATATATATATATATATATATGGCCCCAAACAGCACCCTCTTCCCTAAGTAGTGTACTACTTCAGGGATAATATCTATAGCTGTCCCAAACAGCACCCTCTTCCCTATATAGTGTACTACTTCAGGGATAATATCTATGGCTGTCCCAAACAGCACCCTCTTCCCTAAGTAGTGCAGTACTTCAGGGAGAATATATATGGCTGTCCCAAACAGCACCCTCTTCCCTAAGTAGTGCAGTACTTCAGGGATAATATATATGGCTGTCCCAAACAGCACCCTCTTCCTAAGTAGTGCAGTACTTCAGGGATAATATCTATGACTGTCCCAAACAGCACCCTCTTCCCTAAGTAGTGCAGTACTTCAGGGATAATATATATATATATATGGCTGCCCCAAACAGCACCCTCTTCCCTAAGTAGTGCAGTACTTCAGAGATAATATATATGGCTGTCCCAAACAGCACCCTCTTCCCTAAGTAGTGCAGTACTTCAGAGATAATATATATGGCTGTCCCAAACAGCACCCTCTTCCCTAAGTAGTGCAGTACTTCAGAGATAATATATATGGCTGTCCCAAAACAGCACCCTCTTCCCTAAGTAGTGCAGTACTTCAGGGATAATATATATATATATATGGCTGCCCCAAACAGCACCCTCTTCCCTAAGTAGTGCAGTACTTCAGGGATAATATCTAAGGCTGTCCCAAACAGCACCCTCTTCCCTAAGTAGTGCAGTACTTCAGGGATAATATATATGGCTGTCCCAAACAGCACCCTCTTCCCAATATAGTGCAGTACTTCAGGGATAATATCTATGCCTGTCCCAAACAGCACCCTCTTCCCTAAGTAGTGCAGTACTTCAGGGATAATATCTATGGCTGTCCCAAACAGCACCCTCTTCCCTAAGTAGTGCACTACTTCAGGGATAATATCTATGGCTGTCCCAAACAGCACCCTCTTCCCTAAGTAGTGCAGTACTTCAGGCATAATATCTATGGCTTTCCCAAACAGCACCCTCTTCCTAAGTAGTGCAGTACTTCAGGCATAATATCTATGGCTTTCCCAAACAGCACCCTCTTCCCTAAGTAGTGCAGTACTTCAGGGATAATATATATGGCTGTCCCAAACAGCACCCTCTTCCCTATATAGTGCACTACTTCAGAGATAATATATATGGCTGTCCCAAACAGCACCCTCTTCCCTATATAGTGTACTACTTCAGGGATAATATATATGGCTGTCCCAAACAGCACCCTCTTCCCCTAAGTAGTGCAGTACTTCAGGGATAATATCTACGGCTGTCCCAAACAGCACCCTCTTCCCTATATAGTGTACTACTTCAGGGATAATATATATGGCTGTCCCAAACAGCACCCTCTTCCCTAAGTAGTGCAGTACTTCAGAGATAATATATATGGCTGTCCCAAACAGCACCCTCTTCCCTTTATAGTGCAGTACTTCAGGGATAATATCTACGGCTGTCCCAAACAGCACCCTCTTCCCCTAAGTAGTGCACTATAGAGGGAAGAGGGGTGCCGTTGGGACTCAAACAATATTTGTGTCCGAGAGGTGGATTTCAGCTGTACGGTGTTTCCTAGTCAGATATGTCCACTGGGAGAGACAGGCAGTGTGTGTGTGTGTGTGTGTGTGTGTGTGTGTGTGTGTGTGTGGTGGCTGAACCAAGCCAAACTATCCTATCCAGCCAGGATGGGTTCTGTTCCATTACAAGTCTATATCTTCTGCTACAATCTGCTAGGTCATTCCAAACCAGCTAGAAAGTTATAGAAGGTGTGTGTGTGCATGTTTCTCCAATTATCCACATCTGTGTTCAAACATCTCTCCAGCTGGTGTGTGTGTGTTCCTACGAGCAGTAGTCACCCTCTCTCTGACCCCTCTCCTCACCGACACACCCTCTCTCTGACCCCTCTGCTTACTTCCTCTCACTGACAGACACACACCTGGCCAGGCTTTCCTCTGGTCCTCCTGGGGCCTCTGGGGCCAAGGCCTCCTTAAACAACAATCACCACCACGACACTAGTGCCTCGTTCCATATGTGTTATTTCATTTTGATGTCTTCCTTATTATTCTACATGTATATGTTGTTCTGGTCCAGTAGAATGTATATGTTGTTCTGGTCCTATAGAATGTTGTTCTGGTCCAGTAGAATGTATATGTTGTTCTGGTCCTGTAGAATGTTGTTCTGGTCCAGTAGAATGTATATGTTGTTCTGGTCCTATAGAATGTTGTTCTGGTCCAGTAGAATGTATATGTTGTTCTGGTCCTATAGAATGTATATATTGTTCTGGTCCAGTAGAATGTATATGTTGTTCTGGTCCTGTAGAATGTTGTTCTGGTCCTATAGAATGTATATGTTGTTCTGGTCCTATAGAATGTATATATTGTTCTGGTCCAGTAGAATGTATATGTTGTTCTGGTCCTATAGAATGTTGTTCTGGTCCAGTAGAATGTATATGTTATTCTGGTCCTATAGAATGTATATGTTATTCTGGTCCTATAGAATGTTATTCTGGTCCAGTAGAATGTTGTTCTGGTCAGTAGAATGTATATGTTGTTCTGGTCCAGTAGAATGTATATGTTATTCTGGTCCAGTAGAATGTATATGTTATTCTGGTCCAGTAGAATGTATATGTTGTTCTGGTCCTATAGAATGTATATATTGTTCTGGTCCTATAGAATGTATATATTGTTCTGGTCCAGTAGAATGTATATATTGTTCTGGTCCAGTAGAATGTATATGTTGTTCTGGTCCTGTAGAATGTTGTTCTGGTCCTATAGAATGTATATGTTGTTCTGGTCCTATAGAATGTATATATTGTTCTGGTCCAGTAGAATGTATATGTTGTTCTGGTCCTATAGAATGTTGTTCTGGTCCAGTAGAATGTATATGTTATTCTGGTCCTATAGAATGTATATGTTATTCTGGTCCTATAGAATGTTATTCTGGTCCAGTAGAATGTTGTTCTGGTCCAGTAGAATGTTGTTCTGGTCCAGTAGAATGTATATGTTGTTCTGGTCCAGTAGAATGTATATGTTATTCTGGTCCAGTAGAATGTATATGTTATTCTGGTCCTATAGAATGTACATGTTATTCTGGTCCTATAGAATGTACATGTTGTTCTGGTCCTATAGAATGTATATGTTATTCTGGTCCTATAGAATGTATATGTTATTCTGGTCCTATAGAATGTTATTCTGGTCCAGTAGAATGTTGTTCTGGTCCAGTAGAATGTATATGTTGTTCTGGTCCAGTAGAATGTATATGTTGTTCTGGTCCAGTAGAATGTATATGTTATTCTGGTCCAGTAGAATGTATATGTTGTTCTGGTCCTATAGAATGTATATATTGTTCTGGTCCTATAGAATGTATATATTGTTCTGGTCCAGTAGAATGTATATATTGTTCTGGTCCAGTAGAATGTATATGTTATTCTGGTCCAGTAGAATGTATATGTTATTCTGGTCCAGTAGAATGTATATGTTGTGCTGGTCCTATAGAATGTATATATAGTACTGGTCCTATAGAATGTATATATTGTTCTGGTCCAGTAGAATGTATATGTTGTTCTGGTCCTATAGAATGTTGTTCTGGTCCAGTAGAATGTATATGTTATTCTGGTCCAGTAGAATGTATATGTTATTCTGGTCCTATAGAATGTATATGTTATTCTGGTCCTATAGAATGTACATGTTATTCTGGTCCTATAGAATGTACATGTTATTCTGGTCCTATAGAATGTATATGTTGTTCTGGTCCTATAGAATGTATATGTTATTCTGGTCCTATAGAATGTATATGTTATTCTGGTCCTATAGAATGTATATGTTATTCTGGTCCTATAGAATGTTATTCTGGTCCAGTAGAATGTTGTTCTGGTCCAGTAGAATGTATATGTTGTTCTGGTCCAGTAGAATGTATATGTTGTTCTGGTCCAGTAGAATGTATATGTTATTCTGGTCCAGTAGAATGTATATGTTGTTCTGGTCCTATAGAATGTATATATTGTTCTGGTCCTATAGAATGTATATATTGTTCTGGTCCAGTAGAATGTATATGTTATTCTGGTCCAGTAGAATGTATATGTTATTCTGGTCCAGTAGAATGTATATGTTGTTCTGGTCCTATAGAATGTATATATTGTTCTGGTCCTATAGAATGTATATATTGTTCTGGTCCAGTAGAATGTATATGTTGTTCTGGTCCTGTAGAATGTTGTTCTGGTCCTATAGAATGTATATGTTGTTCTGGTCCTATAGAATGTATATATTGTTCTGGTCAGTAGAATGTATATGTTATTCTGGTCCTATAGAATGTTGTTCTGGTCCAGTAGAATGTATATGTTATTCTGGTCCAGTAGAATGTATATGTTATTCTGGTCCTATAGAATGTTATTCTGGTCCAGTAGAATGTATATGTTGTTCTGGTCCTATAGAATGTTGTTCTGGTCCAGTAGAATGTATATGTTATTCTGGTCCAGTAGAATGTATATGTTATTCTGGTCCTATAGAATGTATATGTTATTCTGGTCCTATAGAATGTACATGTTATTCTGGTCCTATAGAATGTACATGTTATTCTGGTCCTATAGAATGTATATGTTGTTCTGGTCCTATAGAATGTATATGTTATTCTGGTCCTATAGAATGTATATGTTATTCTGGTCCTATAGAATGTTATTCTGGTCCAGTAGAATGTTGTTCTGGTCCAGTAGAATGTATATGTTGTTCTGGTCCAGTAGAATGTATATGTTGTTCTGGTCCAGTAGAATGTATATGTTATTCTGGTCCAGTAGAATGTATATGTTGTTCTGGTCCTATAGAATGTATATATTGTTCTGGTCCTATAGAATGTATATATTGTTCTGGTCCAGTAGAATGTATATGTTATTCTGGTCCAGTAGAATGTATATGTTATTCTGGTCCAGTAGAATGTATATGTTGTTCTGGTCCTATAGAATGTATATATTGTTCTGGTCCTATAGAATGTATATATTGTTCTGGTCCAGTAGAATGTATATGTTATTCTGGTCCAGTAGAATGTATATGTTATTCTGGTCCAGTAGAATGTATATGTTGTTCTGGTCCTATAGAATGTATATATTGTTCTGGTCCTATAGAATGTATATATTGTTCTGGTCCAGTAGAATGTATATGTTGTTCTGGTCCTGTAGAATGTTGTTCTGGTCCTATAGAATGTATATGTTGTTCTGGTCCTATAGAATGTATATATTGTTCTGGTCCAGTAGAATGTATATGTTATTCTGGTCCAGTAGAATGTATATGTTATTCTGGTCCAGTAGAATGTATATGTTATTCTGGTCCAGTAGAATGTATATGTTATTCTGGTCCAGTAGAATGTATATGTTATTCTGGTCCTATAGAATGTACATGTTATTCTGGTCCTATAGAATGTACATGTTATTCTGGTCCTATAGAATGTACATGTTATTCTGGTCCTATAGAATGTACATGTTATTCTGGTCCTATAGAATGTACATGTTATTCTGGTCCTATAGAATGTATATGTTATTCTGGTCCTATAGAATGTATATATTATTCTGGTCCTATAGAATGTATATATTATTCTGGTCCTATAGAATGTATATGTTGTTCTGGTCCTATAGAATGTATATATTGTTCTGGTCCTATAGAATGTATATATTGTTCTGGTCCAGTAGAATGTATATGTTGTTCTGGTCCTGTAGAATGTTGTTCTGGTCCTATAGAATGTATATGTTGTTCTGGTCCTACAGAATGTATATATTGTTCTGGTCCAGTAGAATGTATATGTTGTTCTGGTCCTATAGAATGTTGTTCTGGTCCAGTAGAATGTATATGTTATTCTGGTCCTATAGAATGTATATGTTATTCTGGTCCTATAGAATGTTATTCAGGTCCAGTAGAATGTTGTTCTGGTCCAGTAGAATGTTGTTCTGGTCCAGTAGAATGTATATGTTGTTCTGGTCCAGTAGAATGTATATGTTATTCTGGTCCAGGAGAATGTATATGTTGTTCTGGTCCTGTAGAATGTTGTTCTGGTCCTATAGAATGTATATGTTGTTCTGGTCCTATAGAATGTATATGTTATTCTGGTCCTATAGAATGTATGTTGTTCTGGTCCAGTAGAATGTATATGTGATTCTGGTCCTATAGAATGTATATATTATTCTGGTCCTATAGAATGTATATATTATTCTGGTCCTATAGAATGTATATATTGTTCTGGTCCAGTAGAATGTATATGTTGTTCTGGTCCTGTAGAATGTTGTTCTGGTCCAGTAGAATGTATATGTTGTTCTGGTCCTATAGAATGTTGTTCTGGTCCAGTAGAATGTATATGTTGTTCTGGTCCTATAGAATGTATATATTGTTCTGGTCCAGTAGAATGTATATGTTGTTCTGGTCCTGTAGAATGTTGTTCTGGTCCTATAGAATGTATATGTTGTTCTGGTCCTATAGAATGTATATATTGTTCTGGTCCAGTAGAATGTATATGTTGTTCTGGTCCTATAGAATGTATATGTTATTCTGGTCCTATAGAATGTACATGTTATTCTGGTCCTATAGAATGTACATGTTATTCTGGTCCTATAGAATGTATATGTTGTTCTGGTCCTATAGAATGTATATGTTATTCTGGTCCTATAGAATGTATATGTTATTCTGGTCCTATAGAATGTTATTCTGGTCCAGTAGAATGTTGTTCTGGTCCAGTAGAATGTATATGTTGTTCTGGTCCAGTAGAATGTATATGTTGTTCTGGTCCAGTAGAATGTATATGTTATTCTGGTCCAGTAGAATGTATATGTTGTTCTGGTCCTATAGAATGTATATATTGTTCTGGTCCTATAGAATGTATATATTGTTCTGGTCCAGTAGAATGTATATGTTATTCTGGTCCAGTAGAATGTATATGTTATTCTGGTCCAGTAGAATGTATATGTTGTTCTGGTCCTATAGAATGTATATATTGTTCTGGTCCTATAGAATGTATATATTGTTCTGGTCCAGTAGAATGTATATGTTATTCTGGTCCAGTAGAATGTATATGTTATTCTGGTCCAGTAGAATGTATATGTTGTTCTGGTCCTATAGAATGTATATATTGTTCTGGTCCTATAGAATGTATATATTGTTCTGGTCCAGTAGAATGTATATGTTGTTCTGGTCCTGTAGAATGTTGTTCTGGTCCTATAGAATGTATATGTTGTTCTGGTCCTATAGAATGTATATATTGTTCTGGTCCAGTAGAATGTATATGTTATTCTGGTCCAGTAGAATGTATATGTTATTCTGGTCCAGTAGAATGTATATGTTATTCTGGTCCAGTAGAATGTATATGTTATTCTGGTCCAGTAGAATGTATATGTTATTCTGGTCCTATAGAATGTACATGTTATTCTGGTCCTATAGAATGTACATGTTATTCTGGTCCTATAGAATGTACATGTTATTCTGGTCCTATAGAATGTACATGTTATTCTGGTCCTATAGAATGTACATGTTATTCTGGTCCTATAGAATGTATATGTTATTCTGGTCCTATAGAATGTATATATTATTCTGGTCCTATAGAATGTATATATTATTCTGGTCCTATAGAATGTATATGTTGTTCTGGTCCTATAGAATGTATATATTGTTCTGGTCCTATAGAATGTATATATTGTTCTGGTCCAGTAGAATGTATATGTTGTTCTGGTCCTGTAGAATGTTGTTCTGGTCCTATAGAATGTATATGTTGTTCTGGTCCTACAGAATGTATATATTGTTCTGGTCCAGTAGAATGTATATGTTGTTCTGGTCCTATAGAATGTTGTTCTGGTCCAGTAGAATGTATATGTTATTCTGGTCCTATAGAATGTATATGTTATTCTGGTCCTATAGAATGTTATTCAGGTCCAGTAGAATGTTGTTCTGGTCAGTAGAATGTTGTTCTGGTCCAGTAGAATGTATATGTTGTTCTGGTCCAGTAGAATGTATATGTTATTCTGGTCCAGGAGAATGTATATGTTGTTCTGGTCCTGTAGAATGTTGTTCTGGTCCTATAGAATGTATATGTTGTTCTGGTCCTATAGAATGTATATGTTATTCTGGTCCTATAGAATGTATGTTGTTCTGGTCCAGTAGAATGTATATGTGATTCTGGTCCTATAGAATGTATATATTATTCTGGTCCTATAGAATGTATATATTATTCTGGTCCTATAGAATGTATATATTGTTCTGGTCCAGTAGAATGTATATGTTGTTCTGGTCCTGTAGAATGTTGTTCTGGTCCAGTAGAATGTATATGTTGTTCTGGTCCTATAGAATGTTGTTCTGGTCCAGTAGAATGTATATGTTGTTCTGGTCCTATAGAATGTATATATTGTTCTGGTCCAGTAGAATGTATATGTTGTTCTGGTCCTGTAGAATGTTGTTCTGGTCCTATAGAATGTATATGTTGTTCTGGTCCTATAGAATGTATATATTGTTCTGGTCCAGTAGAATGTATATGTTGTTCTGGTCCTATAGAATGTTGTTCTGGTCCAGTAGAATGTATATGTTATTCTGGTCCTATAGAATGTATATGTTATTCTGGTCCTATAGAATGTTATTCTGGTCCAGTAGAATGTTGTTCTGGTCCAGTAGAATGTATATGTTGTTCTGGTCAGTAGAATGTATATGTTATTCTGGTCCAGTAGAATGTATATGTTATTCTGGTCAGTAGAATGTATATGTTGTTCTGGTCCTATAGAATGTATATATTGTTCTGGTCCTATAGAATGTATATATTGTTCTGGTCCAGTAGAATGTATATATTGTTCTGGTCCAGTAGAATGTATATGTTGTTCTGGTCCTGTAGAATGTTGTTCTGGTCCTATAGAATGTATATGTTGTTCTGGTCCTATAGAATGTATATATTGTTCTGGTCCAGTAGAATGTATATGTTGTTCTGGTCCTATAGAATGTTGTTCTGGTCCAGTAGAATGTATATGTTATTCTGGTCCTATAGAATGTATATGTTATTCTGGTCCTATAGAATGTTATTCTGGTCCAGTAGAATGTTGTTCTGGTCCAGTAGAATGTTGTTCTGGTCCAGTAGAATGTATATGTTGTTCTGGTCCAGTAGAATGTATATGTTATTCTGGTCCAGTAGAATGTATATGTTATTCTGGTCCTATAGAATGTACATGTTATTCTGGTCCTATAGAATGTACATGTTGTTCTGGTCCTATAGAATGTATATGTTATTCTGGTCCTATAGAATGTATATGTTATTCTGGTCCTATAGAATGTTATTCTGGTCCAGTAGAATGTTGTTCTGGTCCAGTAGAATGTATATGTTGTTCTGGTCCAGTAGAATGTATATGTTGTTCTGGTCCAGTAGAATGTATATGTTATTCTGGTCCAGTAGAATGTATATGTTGTTCTGGTCCTATAGAATGTATATATTGTTCTGGTCCTATAGAATGTATATATTGTTCTGGTCCAGTAGAATGTATATATTGTTCTGGTCCAGTAGAATGTATATGTTATTCTGGTCCAGTAGAATGTATATGTTATTCTGGTCCAGTAGAATGTATATGTTGTTCTGGTCCTATAGAATGTATATATTGTACTGGTCCTATAGAATGTATATATTGTTCTGGTCCAGTAGAATGTATATGTTGTTCTGGTCCTATAGAATGTTGTTCTGGTCCAGTAGAATGTATATGTTATTCTGGTCCAGTAGAATGTATATGTTATTCTGGTCCTATAGAATGTATATGTTATTCTGGTCCTATAGAATGTACATGTTATTCTGGTCCTATAGAATGTACATGTTATTCTGGTCCTATAGAATGTATATGTTGTTCTGGTCCTATAGAATGTATATGTTATTCTGGTCCTATAGAATGTATATGTTATTCTGGTCCTATAGAATGTATATGTTATTCTGGTCCTATAGAATGTTATTCTGGTCCAGTAGAATGTTGTTCTGGTCCAGTAGAATGTATATGTTGTTCTGGTCCAGTAGAATGTATATGTTGTTCTGGTCCAGTAGAATGTATATGTTATTCTGGTCCAGTAGAATGTATATGTTGTTCTGGTCCTATAGAATGTATATATTGTTCTGGTCCTATAGAATGTATATATTGTTCTGGTCCAGTAGAATGTATATGTTATTCTGGTCCAGTAGAATGTATATGTTATTCTGGTCAGTAGAATGTATATGTTGTTCTGGTCCTATAGAATGTATATATTGTTCTGGTCCTATAGAATGTATATATTGTTCTGGTCCAGTAGAATGTATATGTTGTTCTGGTCCTGTAGAATGTTGTTCTGGTCCTATAGAATGTATATGTTGTTCTGGTCCTATAGAATGTATATATTGTTCTGGTCCAGTAGAATGTATATGTTATTCTGGTCCTATAGAATGTTGTTCTGGTCCAGTAGAATGTATATGTTATTCTGGTCCAGTAGAATGTATATGTTATTCTGGTCCTATAGAATGTTATTCTGGTCCAGTAGAATGTATATGTTGTTCTGGTCCTATAGAATGTTGTTCTGGTCCAGTAGAATGTATATGTTATTCTGGTCCAGTAGAATGTATATGTTATTCTGGTCCTATAGAATGTATATGTTATTCTGGTCCTATAGAATGTACATGTTATTCTGGTCCTATAGAATGTACATGTTATTCTGGTCCTATAGAATGTATATGTTGTTCTGGTCCTATAGAATGTATATGTTATTCTGGTCCTATAGAATGTATATGTTATTCTGGTCCTATAGAATGTTATTCTGGTCCAGTAGAATGTTGTTCTGGTCCAGTAGAATGTATATGTTGTTCTGGTCCAGTAGAATGTATATGTTGTTCTGGTCCAGTAGAATGTATATGTTATTCTGGTCCAGTAGAATGTATATGTTGTTCTGGTCCTATAGAATGTATATATTGTTCTGGTCCTATAGAATGTATATATTGTTCTGGTCCAGTAGAATGTATATGTTATTCTGGTCCAGTAGAATGTATATGTTATTCTGGTCCAGTAGAATGTATATGTTGTTCTGGTCCTATAGAATGTATATATTGTTCTGGTCCTATAGAATGTATATATTGTTCTGGTCCAGTAGAATGTATATGTTATTCTGGTCCAGTAGAATGTATATGTTATTCTGGTCCAGTAGAATGTATATGTTGTTCTGGTCCTATAGAATGTATATATTGTTCTGGTCCTATAGAATGTATATATTGTTCTGGTCCAGTAGAATGTATATGTTGTTCTGGTCCTGTAGAATGTTGTTCTGGTCCTATAGAATGTATATGTTGTTCTGGTCCTATAGAATGTATATATTGTTCTGGTCCAGTAGAATGTATATGTTATTCTGGTCCAGTAGAATGTATATGTTATTCTGGTCCAGTAGAATGTATATGTTATTCTGGTCCAGTAGAATGTATATGTTATTCTGGTCCAGTAGAATGTATATGTTATTCTGGTCCTATAGAATGTACATGTTATTCTGGTCCTATAGAATGTACATGTTATTCTGGTCCTATAGAATGTACATGTTATTCTGGTCCTATAGAATGTACATGTTATTCTGGTCCTATAGAATGTACATGTTATTCTGGTCCTATAGAATGTATATGTTATTCTGGTCCTATAGAATGTATGTTGTTCTGGTCCAGTAGAATGTATATGTGATTCTGGTCCTATAGAATGTATATATTATTCTGGTCCTATAGAATGTATATATTATTCTGGTCCTATAGAATGTATATATTGTTCTGGTCCAGTAGAATGTATATGTTGTTCTGGTCCTATAGAATGTATATATTGTTCTGGTCCTATAGAATGTATATATTGTTCTGGTCCAGTAGAATGTATATGTTGTTCTGGTCCTGTAGAATGTTGTTCTGGTCCTATAGAATGTATATGTTGTTCTGGTCCTACAGAATGTATATATTGTTCTGGTCCAGTAGAATGTATATGTTGTTCTGGTCCTATAGAATGTTGTTCTGGTCCAGTAGAATGTATATGTTATTCTGGTCCTATAGAATGTATATGTTATTCTGGTCCTATAGAATGTTATTCAGGTCCAGTAGAATGTTGTTCTGGTCCAGTAGAATGTTGTTCTGGTCCAGTAGAATGTATATGTTGTTCTGGTCCAGTAGAATGTATATGTTATTCTGGTCCAGGAGAATGTATATGTTGTTCTGGTCCTGTAGAATGTTGTTCTGGTCCTATAGAATGTATATGTTGTTCTGGTCCTATAGAATGTATATGTTATTCTGGTCCTATAGAATGTATGTTGTTCTGGTCCAGTAGAATGTATATGTGATTCTGGTCCTATAGAATGTATATATTATTCTGGTCCTATAGAATGTATATATTATTCTGGTCCTATAGAATGTATATATTGTTCTGGTCCAGTAGAATGTATATGTTGTTCTGGTCCTGTAGAATGTTGTTCTGGTCCAGTAGAATGTATATGTTGTTCTGGTCCTATAGAATGTTGTTCTGGTCCAGTAGAATGTATATGTTGTTCTGGTCCTATAGAATGTATATATTGTTCTGGTCCAGTAGAATGTATATGTTGTTCTGGTCCTGTAGAATGTTGTTCTGGTCCTATAGAATGTATATGTTGTTCTGGTCCTATAGAATGTATATATTGTTCTGGTCCAGTAGAATGTATATGTTGTTCTGGTCCAGTAGAATGTTGTTCTGGTCCAGTAGAATGTATATGTTATTCTGGTCCTATAGAATGTATATGTTATTCTGGTCCTATAGACTGTTATTCTGGTCCAGTAGAATGTTGTTCTGGTCCAGTAGAATGTATATGTTGTTCTGGTCCAGTAGAATGTATATGTTGTTCTGGTCCAGTAGAATGTATATGTTATTCTGGTCCAGTAGAATGTATATGTTATTCTGGTCCAGTAGAATGTATATGTTGTTCTGGTCCTATAGAATGTATATATTGTTCTGGTCCTATAGAATGTATATATTGTTCTGGTCCAGTAGAATGTATATATTGTTCTGGTCCAGTAGAATGTATATGTTGTTCTGGTCCTGTAGAATGTTGTTCTGGTCCTATAGAATGTATATGTTGTTCTGGTCCTATAGAATGTATATATTGTTCTGGTCCAGTAGAATGTATATGTTGTTCTGGTCCTATAGAATGTTGTTCTGGTCCAGTAGAATGTATATGTTATTCTGGTCCTATAGAATGTATATGTTATTCTGGTCCTATAGAATGTTATTCTGGTCCAGTAGAATGTTGTTCTGGTCCAGTAGAATGTTGTTCTGGTCCAGTAGAATGTATATGTTGTTCTGGTCCAGTAGAATGTATATGTTATTCTGGTCCAGTAGAATGTATATGTTATTCTGGTCCTATAGAATGTACATGTTATTCTGGTCCTATAGAATGTACATGTTGTTCTGGTCCTATAGAATGTATATGTTATTCTGGTCCTATAGAATGTATATGTTATTCTGGTCCTATAGAATGTTATTCTGGTCCAGTAGAATGTTGTTCTGGTCCAGTAGAATGTATATGTTGTTCTGGTCCAGTAGAATGTATATGTTGTTCTGGTCCAGTAGAATGTATATGTTATTCTGGTCCAGTAGAATGTATATGTTGTTCTGGTCCTATAGAATGTATATATTGTTCTGGTCCTATAGAATGTATATATTGTTCTGGTCCAGTAGAATGTATATTTGTTCTGGTCCAGTAGAATGTATATGTTATTCTGGTCCAGTAGAATGTATATGTTATTCTGGTCCAGTAGAATGTATATGTTGTTCTGGTCCTATAGAATGTATATATTGTACTGGTCCTATAGAATGTATATATTGTTCTGGTCCAGTAGAATGTATATATTGTTCTGGTCCAGTAGAATGTATATGTTGTTCTGGTCCTATAGAATGTTGTTCTGGTCCAGTAGAATGTATATGTTATTCTGGTCCAGTAGAATGTATATGTTATTCTGGTCCTATAGAATGTATATGTTATTCTGGTCCTATAGAATGTACATGTTATTCTGGTCCTATAGAATGTACATGTTATTCTGGTCCTATAGAATGTACATGTTATTCTGGTCCTATAGAATGTACATGTTATTCTGGTCCTATAGAATGTATATGTTATTCTGGTCCTATAGAATGTATATGTTATTCTGGTCCTATAGAATGTATATGTTGTTCTGGTCCTATAGAATGTATATGTTATTCTGGTCCTATAGAATGTATATGTTATTCTGGTCCTATAGAATGTATATGTTATTCTGGTCCTATAGAATGTTATTCTGGTCCAGTAGAATGTTGTTCTGGTCCAGTAGAATGTATATATTGTTCTGGTCCTATAGAATGTATATATTGTTCTGGTCCAGTAGAATGTATATGTTATTCTGGTCCAGTAGAATGTATATGTTATTCTGGTCCAGTAGAATGTATATGTTGTTCTGGTCCTATAGAATGTATATATTGTTCTGGTCCTATAGAATGTATATATTGTTCTGGTCCAGTAGAATGAATATGTTGTTCTGGTCCTGTAGAATGTTGTTCTGGTCCTATAGAATGTATATGTTGTTCTGGTCCTATAGAATGTATATATTGTTCTGGTCCAGTAGAATGTATATGTTATTCTGGTCCTATAGAATGTTGTTCTGGTCCAGTAGAATGTATATGTTATTCTGGTCCAGTAGAATGTATATGTTATTCTGGTCCTATAGAATGTTATTCTGGTCCAGTAGAATGTATATGTTGTTCTGGTCCTATAGAATGTTGTTCTGGTCCAGTAGAATGTATATGTTATTCTGGTCCAGTAGAATGTATATGTTATTCTGGTCCTATAGAATGTATATGTTATTCTGGTCCTATAGAATGTACATGTTATTCTGGTCCTATAGAATGTACATGTTATTCTGGTCCTATAGAATGTATATGTTGTTCTGGTCCTATAGAATGTATATGTTATTCTGGTCCTATAGAATGTATATGTTATTCTGGTCCTATAGAATGTTATTCTGGTCCAGTAGAATGTTGTTCTGGTCCAGTAGAATGTATATGTTGTTCTGGTCCAGTAGAATGTATATGTTGTTCTGGTCCAGTAGAATGTATATGTTATTCTGGTCCAGTAGAATGTATATGTTGTTCTGGTCCTATAGAATGTATATATTGTTCTGGTCATATAGAATGTATATATTGTTCTGGTCCAGTAGAATGTATATGTTATTCTGGTCCAGTAGAATGTATATGTTATTCTGGTCCAGTAGAATGTATATGTTGTTCTGGTCCTATAGAATGTATATATTGTTCTGGTCCTATAGAATGTATATATTGTTCTGGTCCAGTAGAATGTATATGTTATTCTGGTCCAGTAGAATGTATATGTTATTCTGGTCCAGTAGAATGTATATGTTGTTCTGGTCCTATAGAATGTATATATTGTTCTGGTCCTATAGAATGTATATATTGTTCTGGTCCAGTAGAATGTATATGTTGTTCTGGTCCTGTAGAATGTTGTTCTGGTCCTATAGAATGTATATGTTGTTCTGGTCCTATAGAATGTATATATTGTTCTGGTCCAGTAGAATGTATATGTTATTCTGGTCCAGTAGAATGTATATGTTATTCTGGTCCAGTAGAATGTATATGTTATTCTGGTCCAGTAGAATGTATATGTTATTCTGGTCCAGTAGAATGTATATGTTATTCTGGTCCTATAGAATGTACATGTTATTCTGGTCCTATAGAATGTACATGTTATTCTGGTCCTATAGAATGTACATGTTATTCTGGTCCTATAGAATGTACATGTTATTCTGGTCCTATAGAATGTACATGTTATTCTGGTCCTATAGAATGTACATGTTATTCTGGTCCTATAGAATGTACATGTTATTCTGGTCCTATAGAATGTATATGTTATTCTGGTCCTATAGAATGTATGTTGTTCTGGTCCAGTAGAATGTATATGTGATTCTGGTCCTATAGAATGTATATATTATTCTGGTCCTATAGAATGTATATATTGTTCTGGTCCTATAGAATGTATATGTTGTTCTGGTCCTATAGAATGTATGTTGTTCTGGTCCAGTAGAATGTATATGTGATTCTGGTCCTATAGAATGTATATATTATTCTGGTCCTATAGAATGTATATATTATTCTGGTCCTATAGAATGTATATATTGTTCTGGTCCAGTAGAATGTATATGTTGTTCTGGTCCTATAGAATGTATATATTGTTCTGGTCCTATAGAATGTATATATTGTTCTGGTCCAGTAGAATGTATATGTTGTTCTGGTCCTGTAGAATGTTGTTCTGGTCCTATAGAATGTATATGTTGTTCTGGTCCTATAGAATGTATATATTGTTCTGGTCCAGTAGAATGTATATGTTGTTCTGGTCCTATAGAATGTTGTTCTGGTCCAGTAGAATGTATATGTTATTCTGGTCCTATAGAATGTATATGTTATTCTGGTCCTATAGAATGTTATTCTGGTCCAGTAGAATGTTGTTCTGGTCCAGTAGAATGTTGTTCTGGTCCAGTAGAATGTATATGTTATTCTGGTCCAGTAGAATGTATATGTTATTCTGGTCCAGTAGAATGTATATGTTATTCTGGTCCTATAGAATGTACATGTTATTCTGGTCCTATAGAATGTACATGTTATTCTGGTCCTATAGAATGTACATGTTATTCTGGTCCTATAGAATGTATATGTTGTTCTGGTCCTATAGAATGTATATGTTATTCTGGTCCTATAGAATGTATATGTTATTCTGGTCCTATAGAATGTTATTCTGGTCCAGTAGAATGTTGTTCTGGTCCAGTAGAATGTATATGTTGTTCTGGTCCAGTAGAATGTATATGTTGTTCTGGTCCAGTAGAATGTATATGTTATTCTGGTCCAGTAGAATGTATATGTTGTTCTGGTCCTATAGAATGTATATATTGTTCTGGTCCTATAGAATGTATATATTGTTCTGGTCCAGTAGAATGTATATGTTATTCTGGTCCAGTAGAATGTATATGTTATTCTGGTCCAGTAGAATGTATATGTTGTTCTGGTCCTATAGAATGTATATATTGTTCTGGTCCAGTAGAATGTATATGTTGTTCTGGTCCTGTAGAATGTTGTTCTGGTCCTATAGAATGTATATGTTGTTCTGGTCCTATAGAATGTATATATTGTTCTGGTCCAGTAGAATGTATATGTTGTTCTGGTCCTATAGAATGTTGTTCTGGTCCAGTAGA
This sequence comes from Oncorhynchus masou masou, assembly GCF_036934945.1. NCBI lineage: Eukaryota > Metazoa > Chordata > Actinopteri > Salmoniformes > Salmonidae > Oncorhynchus > Oncorhynchus masou. The sequence continues at coordinate 32,341 of NW_027009128.1, read as the reverse complement.
ATGTATATGTTATTCTGGTCCAGTAGAATGTATATGTTATTCTGGTCCTATAGAATGTACATGTTATTCTGGTCCTATAGAATGTACATGTTATTCTGGTCCTATAGAATGTACATGTTATTCTGGTCCTATAGAATGTATATGTTGTTCTGGTCCTATAGAATGTATATGTTATTCTGGTCCTATAGAATGTATATGTTATTCTGGTCCTATAGAATGTTATTCTGGTCCAGTAGAATGTTGTTCTGGTCCAGTAGAATGTATATGTTGTTCTGGTCCAGTAGAATGTATATGTTGTTCTGGTCCAGTAGAATGTATATGTTATTCTGGTCCAGTAGAATGTATATGTTGTTCTGGTCCTATAGAATGTATATATTGTTCTGGTCCTATAGAATGTATATATTGTTCTGGTCCAGTAGAATGTATATGTTATTCTGGTCCAGTAGAATGTATATGTTATTCTGGTCCAGTAGAATGTATATGTTATTCTGGTCCTATAGAATGTACATGTTATTCTGGTCCTATAGAATGTACATGTTATTCTGGTCCTATAGAATGTATATGTTGTTCTGGTCCTATAGAATGTATATGTTATTCTGGTCCTATAGAATGTATATGTTATTCTGGTCCTATAGAATGTTATTCTGGTCCAGTAGAATGTTGTTCTGGTCCAGTAGAATGTATATGTTGTTCTGGTCCAGTAGAATGTATATGTTGTTCTGGTCCAGTAGAATGTATATGTTATTCTGGTCCAGTAGAATGTATATGTTGTTCTGGTCCTATAGAATGTATATATTGTTCTGGTCCTATAGAATGTATATATTGTTCTGGTCCAGTAGAATGTATATGTTATTCTGGTCCAGTAGAATGTATATGTTATTCTGGTCCAGTAGAATGTATATGTTGTTCTGGTCCTATAGAATGTATATATTGTTCTGGTCCAGTAGAATGTATATGTTGTTCTGGTCCTGTAGAATGTTGTTCTGGTCCTATAGAATGTATATGTTGTTCTGGTCCTATAGAATGTATATATTGTTCTGGTCCAGTAGAATGTATATGTTGTTCTGGTCCTATAGAATGTTGTTCTGGTCCAGTAGAATGTATATGTTATTCTGGTCCAGTAGAATGTATATGTTATTCTGGTCCTATAGAATGTACATGTTATTCTGGTCCTATAGAATGTACATGTTATTCTGGTCCTATAGAATGTATATGTTGTTCTGGTCCTATAGAATGTATATGTTATTCTGGTCCTATAGAATGTATATGTTATTCTGGTCCTATAGAATGTTATTCTGGTCCAGTAGAATGTTGTTCTGGTCCAGTAGAATGTATATGTTGTTCTGGTCCAGTAGAATGTATATGTTGTTCTGGTCCAGTAGAATGTATATGTTATTCTGGTCCAGTAGAATGTATATGTTGTTCTGGTCCTATAGAATGTATATATTGTTCTGGTCCTATAGAATGTATATATTGTTCTGGTCCAGTAGAATGTATATGTTATTCTGGTCCAGTAGAATGTATATGTTATTCTGGTCCAGTAGAATGTATATGTTGTTCTGGTCCTATAGAATGTATATATTGTTCTGGTCCTATAGAATGTATATATTGTTCTGGTCCAGTAGAATGTATATGTTGTTCTGGTCCTGTAGAATGTTGTTCTGGTCCTATAGAATGTATATGTTGTTCTGGTCCTATAGAATGTATATGTTATTCTGGTCCAGTAGAATGTATATGTTGTTCTGGTCCTATAGAATGTATATATTGTTCTGGTCCTATAGAATGTATATATTGTTCTGGTCCAGTAGAATGTATATGTTGTTCTGGTCCTGTAGAATGTTGTTCTGGTCCTATAGAATGTATATGTTGTTCTGGTCCTATAGAATGTATATATTGTTCTGGTCCAGTAGAATGTATATGTTGTTCTGGTCCTATAGAATGTTGTTCTGGTCCAGTAGAATGTATATGTTATTCTGGTCCAGTAGAATGTATATGTTATTCTGGTCCTATAGAATGTTATTCTGGTCCAGTAGAATGTTGTTCTGGTCCAGTAGAATGTATATGTTGTTCTGGTCCAGTAGAATGTATATGTTATTCTGGTCCAGTAGAATGTATATGTTATTCTGGTCCTATAGAATGTACATGTTATTCTGGTCCTATAGAATGTACATGTTATTCTGGTCCTATAGAATGTACATGTTATTCTGGTCCTATAGAATGTATATGTTGTTCTGGTCCAGTAGAATGTATATGTTGTTCTGGTCCAGTAGAATGTATATGTTATTCTGGTCCAGTAGAATGTATATGTTATTCTGGTCCTATAGAATGTATATATTATTCTGGTCCTATAGAATGTATATATTATTCTGGTCCTATAGAATGTATATATTGTTCTGGTCCAGTAGAATGTATATGTTGTTCTGGTCCTGTAGAATGTTGTTCTGGTCCTATAGAATGTATATGTTGTTCTGGTCCTATAGAATGTATATATTGTTCTGGTCCAGTAGAATGTATATGTTGTTCTGGTCCTATAGAATGTTGTTCTGGTCCAGTAGAATGTATATGTTATTCTGGTCCTATAGAATGTATATGTTATTCTGGTCCTATAGAATGTTATTCTGGTCCAGTAGAATGTTGTTCTGGTCCAGTAGAATGTATATGTTGTTCTGGTCCAGTAGAATGTATATGTTATTCTGGTCCAGTAGAATGTATATGTTATTCTGGTCCTATAGAATGTACATGTTATTCTGGTCCTATAGAATGTACATGTTATTCTGGTCCTATAGAATGTATATATTATTCTGGTCTTATAGAATGTACATGTTATTCTGGTCCTATAGAATGTATATATTATTCTGGTCCTATAGAATGTACATGTTATTCTGGTCCTATAGAATGTGTATGTTATTCTGGTCCTATAGAATGTACATGTTATTCTGGTCCTATAGAATGTACATGTTATTCTGGTCCTATAGAACGTATATGTTGTTCTGGTCCTATAGAATGTATATGTTGTTCTGGTCCTATAGAATGTATATGTTGTTCTGGTCCTATAGAATGTTATTCTGGTCCTATAGAATGTATATATTATTCTGGTCCTATAGAATGTATATGTTATTCTGGTCCTATAGAATGTATATGTTGTTCTGGTCCTATAGAATGTATATGTTGTTCTGGTCCTATAGAATGTATATGTTGTTCTGGTCCTATAGAATGTTATTCTGGTCCTATAGAATGTATATATTATTCTGGTCCTATAGAATGTATATATTATTCTGGTCCTATAGAATGTATATGTTGTTCTGGTCCTATAGAATGTATATGTTGTTCTGGTCCAGTATAATGCATTAACACAGCTTTTGGTAGCGTGTTCTGACTGTAAGTAATAAGGTGTAATCAGTCTTAGAACAAGGTGTTGTCTCAAGGGTGAAGGGTGAGTCACTTTCTACAGAACAGGTTGTGTTCAGGCGGGTTCAACATTCTGGAATGTTCAGGTACACAGACACACCGTGTAGTGGTTAAGAGCAGCGGCAGTGAAGAGCTTTGGGCCAGTAACCAAAATATTGCTGGTTCGAATCCCGAGCTGACCAGTTGAAAAATCTGTCGATGTGCCCATGAGCAAGGCACTTATCCACTGTGACTTACAGGAGCAGTTAGGGTTAAGTGTGTCTGCTAAATTACAAAATGACATACTTTTCTGACATCTCTCTTTTTCCTGAACTCGACTAACAACATGTGTAAACAGGAAGTGACATCACTCACCAGGTCCTTCTGGAAGTAGATGAGTACACCGGCTGCCACCTGACCAATCAGAATCAGCAGCAGGCAGGTGAAGTACTGGGGAGGAAGAGAGGATCATGGGATATATGAGATGACATCACCCTGGCAACAGTCCATCATAACAATACATAAACACATCCACCCAATCGCCAGACATCATCCCCTGCAGCATCGTTCAGACATCCACACCACTTTGCCTTCAAATAGAAATGCATTATGTATTCAACTATGGATGTAAATAATTGACCAGGATGTGAACTTCCACATCATCTCCTAGACGCTGCTACAATATCCAACAGGAACAGCCACGGGGCTTTGTGTTGCTACAATATCCAACAGGAACAGCCACGGGGCTTTGTGTTGCTACAATATCCAACAGGAACAGCCACGGGGCTTTGTGTTGCTACAATATCCAACAGGAACAGCCACGGGGCTTTGTGTTGCTACAATATCCAACAGGAACAGCCACGGGGCTTTGTGTAGCTACAATATCCAACAGGAACAGCCACGGGGCTTTCTGTTGCTACAATATCCAACTGGAACAGCCACGGGGCTTTCTGTTGCTACAATATCCAACAGGAACAGCCACGGGGCTTTGTGTTGCTACAATATCCAACAGGAACAGCCACGGGGCTTTGTGTTGCTACAATATCCAACTGGAACAGCCACAGGGCTTTGTGTTGCTACAATATCCAACAGGAACAGCCACGGGGCATTCTGTTACTACAATATCCAACAGGAACAGCCACTACTGGAACAGCCACTACTGGAACAGCCACTACAGGAAGAGCCACTACAGGAACAGCCACAGGGCTTTGTGTTGCTACAATATCCAACAGGAACAGCCACGAGGCTTTGTGTTGCTACAATATCCAACAGGAACAGCCACGGGGCTTTGTGTTGCTACAATATCCAACAGGAACAGCCACGGGGCTTTGTGTTGCTACAATATCCAACTGGAACAGCCATGGGGCTTTGTGTTGCTACAATATCCAACAGGAACAGCCACGGGGCTTTGTGTTGCTACAATATCCAACAGGAACAGCCACGGGGCTTTGTGTTGCTACAATATCCAACAGGAACAGCCACGGGGCTTTGTGTTGCTACAATATCCAACAGGAACAGCCACGGGGCTTTGTGTTGCTACAATATCCAACAGGAACAGCCACGGGGCTTTGTGTTGCTACAATATCCAACAGGAACAGCCACGAGGTTTTGTGTTGCTACAATATCCAACAGGAACAGCCACGGGGCTTTGTGTTGCTACAATATCCAACAGGAACAGCCACGGGGTTTTGTGTTGCTACAATATCCAACTGGAACAGCCACGGGGCTTTGTGTTGCTACAATATCCAACTGGAACAGCCACGGGGCTTTGTGTTGCAACAATATCCAACTGGAACAGCCACGGGCTTTGTGTGTCAACAATATCCATCTGGAACAGCCACTACTGGAACAGCCACGGGGCTTTGTGTTGCTACAATATCCAACTGGAACAGCCACGGGCTTTGTGTAGCTACAATATCCAACAGGAACAGCCACGGGGCTTTGTGTGTCAATAATATCCATCTGGAACAGCCACTACTGGAACAGCCACGGGGGCTTTGTGTAGCTACAATATCCAACAGGAACAGCCACGGGGCTTTGTGTAGCTACAATATCCAACAGGAACAGCCACGGGGCTTTGTGTTGCTACAATATCCAACTGGAACAGCCACAGGGCTTTGTGTTGCTACAATATCCAACAGGAACAGCCACTACTGGAACAGCCACGGGGCTTTGTGTTGCTGCAATATCCAACAGGAACAGCCACTACAGGAACAGCCACTACAGGAACAGCCACTACAGGAACAGCCACTACAGGAACAGCCACTACAGGAACAGCCACTACAGGAACAGCCACGGGGCTTTGTGTTGCTACAATATCCAACAGGAACAGCCACGGGGCTTTGTGTTGCTACAATATCCAACAGGAACAGCCACTACAGGAACAGCCACTACAGGAACAGCCACTACTGGAACAGCCACTACAGGAACAGCCACTACAGGAACAGCCACTACAGGAACAGCCACTACAGGAACAGCCACTACAGGAACAGCCACTACAGGAACAGCCACTACTGGAACAGCCACGGGTCTTTGTGTAGCTACAATATCCAACAGGAACAGCCACGGGGCTTTGTGTTGCTACAATATCCAACTGGAACAGCCACTACTGGAACAGCCACTACTGGAACAGCCACTACAGGAACAGCCACTACAGGAACAGCCACTACTGGAACAGCCACTACTGGAACAGCCACTACTGGAACAGCCACGGGGCTTTGTGTTGCTGCAATATCCAACAGGAACAGCCACTACTGGAACAGCCACTACTGGAACAGCCACTACTGGAACAGCCACTACTGGAACAGCCACTACTGGAACAGCCACGGGGCTTTGTGAGCGACTCCTCCCTGTACAGTAGTTTGTAATGCATTCACACTAGCATACACTGAGTGGACAAAACATTAGGAACACCTTCCTTCTATTGAGTTGCGGCCACTTTTTGTCCTCATAACAGACTCAATTCATCGGGGCGTGATTTCTACAAGGTGTTGAAAGCCTTCCACAGGGTCTCTACAAGGTGTTGAAAGCCTTCCACAGGGACTCTACAAGGTGTTGAAAGCCTTCCACAGGGACTCTACAAGGTGTCGAAAGCCTTCCACAGGGATGCTGGTTCATGTTGACTCCAGTGCTTCCCACAGTTGTGTCAAGTTGGCTGGATGTCCTTTAGGTGGTGGACCGTTCTTAATACACACAGGAAACTGTTGAGAGTGAAAAACCCAGCATCGTTGCAGTTCTTGACACAAACCAGTGTTCCTGACACCTACTACCGTACACCGTTCAAAGGCACCTCAATATTTTGTCTTGTCCTTTCACCCTCTGAATGGCCCACATACACAATCCATGTCTCAAGGTTTAAAAATCCTTCTTTAACCCGTCTCCTCCCTTCATCTACACTGATAGAAGTGGATTTAACAAGAGACATCAATAAGGGATCATAGACTGACCAGGTGAAAGCTATGTCAATGGAAAGAGCAGGTGTTCCTAATGTTTTGTCCACTCAGTGTAGATGTTGGAGATGTGAGTGCCTGTGTGTATGTCTGTGAGTGCCTGTGTGTATGTCTGTATGTCTGTGAGTGCCTGTGTGTATGTCTGTGAGTGCCTGTGTGTATGTCTGTGAGTGCCTGTGTGTATGTCTGTGAGTGCCTGTGTGTATGTCTGTGAGTGCCTGTGTGTATGTCTGTGAGTGCCTGTGTGTATGTCTGTGAGTGCCTGTGTGTATGTCTGTGAGTGCCTGTGTGTATGTCTGTGAGTGCCTGTGTGTATGTCTGTGAGTGCCTGTGTGTATGTCTGTGAGTGCCTGTGTGTATGTCTGTGAGTGCCTGTGTGTATGTCTGTGAGTGCCTGTGTGTATGTCTGTGAGTGCCTGGGTATGTCTGTGAGTGCCTGGGTATGTCTGTGAGTGCCTGGGTATGTCTGTGAGTGCCTGGGTATGTCTGTGAGTGCCTGGGTATGTCTGTGAGTGCCTGGGTATGTCTGTGAGTGCCTGTGTGTATGTCTGTGAGTGCCTGTGTGTATGTCTGTGTGTGCCTGTGTGTATGTCTGTGTGTGTGTGCACTCACCAGGCCCAGCAGACAGCGGATCTCGTAGATAGCCCCCAGGCAACCCAGGAAGCCCATCAACATGGAGAGACCACCGACACCTATCAGGATGTAGGAAGCTATCTTCAGCACTGTGGAGGACTCTTCTGTAGAGAGAAACAAAGCAACACTCGCAGGTTAGCACATTAGCATCGCTATGGTAAAAACCTTACATAGGCTAGCATTTTAGCATACCTACAGTACACCATGGGGGACTCCTCTGAAGAGGTGGGAACAAGCAGACTCGTTAGCATATCTGCTGTTAACACATATAGGTTAGCAGTTTAGCAATCGACTACTGTGCAGGCTTGTATTTAAGCAGTCTGATGTAGGCGATACACAGGCTAGTATTTTAGCATCGCTATGGTAAAACGACTTGATTAGTGTAGTGTCAACATCGCAGCCACTGCCAGCTAGCCTACTCCAGCAGTACTGTATCATTTCAATCATTTTAGTCAATAAGATTCTTGCTACGTAAGCTTAACTTTCTGAACATTCGAGACGTGTAGTCCACTTGTCATTCCAATCTCCTTTGCATTAGCGTAGCCTCTTCTGTAGCCTGTCAACTATGTGTCTATCTATCCCTGTTCTCTCCTCTCTGCACAGACCATACAAACGCTCCACACCGCGTGGCCGCGGCCACCCTAATCTGGTGGTCCCAGCGCGCCTGACCCACGTGGAGTTCCAGGTCTCCGGTAGCCTCTGGAACTGACGATCTGCAGCCAACAAGGCAGAGTTCATCTCAGCCTATGCCTCCCTCCAGTCCCTCGACTTCTTGGCACTGACGGAAACATGGATCACCACAGATAACACTGCTACTCCTACTGCTCTCTCTTCGTCCGCCCACGTGTTCTCGCACACCCCGAGAGCTTCTGGTCAGCGGGGTGGTGGCACCGGGATCCTCATCTCTCCCAAGTGGTCATTCTCTCTTTCTCCCCTTACCCATCTGTCTATCGCCTCCTTTGAATTCCATGCTGTCACAGTTACCAGCCCTTTCAAGCTTAACATCCTTATCATTTATCGCCCTCCAGGTTCCCTCGGAGAGTTCATCAATGAGCTTGATGCCTTGATAAGCTCCTTTCCTGAGGACGGCTCACCTCTCACAGTCCTGGGCGACTTTAACCTCCCCACGTCTACCTTTGACTCATTCCTCTCTGCCTCCTTCTTTCCACTCCTCTACTCTTTTGACCTCACCCTCTCACCTTCCCCCCCTACTCACAAGGCAGGCAATACGCTCGACCTCATCTTTACTAGATGCTGTTCTTCCACTAACCTCATTGCAACTCACATCCAAATCTCCGACCACTACCTTGTATCCTTTTCCCTCTCGCTCTCATCCAACACTTCCCATACTGCCCCTACTCGGATGGTATCGCGCCGTCCCAACCTTCGCTCTCTCTCCCCCGCTACTCTCTCCTCTTCCATCCTATCATCTCTTCCCTCTGCTCATACCTTCTCCAACCTATCTCCTGATTCTGCCTCCTCAACCCTCCTCTCTTCCCTTTCTGCATCCTTTGACTCTCTATGTCCCCTATCCTCCAGGCCGGCTCGGTCCTCCCCTCCCGCTCCGTGGCTCGACGACTCATTGCGAGCTCACAGAACAGAGCTCCGGGCAGCAGAGCGGAAATGGAGGAAAACTCGCCTCCCTGCGGACCTGGCATCCTTTCACTCCCTCCTCTCTACATTTTCCTCCTCTGTCTCTGCTGCTAAAGCCACTTTCTACCACTCTAAATTCCAAGCATCTGCCTCTAACCCTAGGAAGCTCTTTGCCACCTTCTCCTCCCTCCTGAATCCTCCTCCCTCCTGAATCCTCCTCCCCCTCCCCCCCTCCTCCCTCTCTGCAGATGACTTCGTCAACCATTTTGAAAAGAAGGTCGACGACATCCGATCCTCGTTTGCTAAGTCAAACGACACCGCTGGTTCTGCTCACACTGCCCTACCCTGTGCTCTGACCTCTTTCTCCCCTCTCTCTCCAGATGAAATCTCGCTTCTTGTGACGGCCGGCCGCCCAACAACCTGCCCGCTTGACCCTATCCCCTCCTCTTCTCCAGACCATTTCCGGAGACCTTCTCCCTTACCTCACCTCGCTCATCAACTCATCCCTGACCGCTGGCTACGTCCCCTTCCGTCTTCAAGAGAGCGAGAGTTGCACCCCTTCTGAAAAACCTACACTCGATCCCTCCGATGTCAACAACTACAGACCAGTATCCCTTCTCTCTTTTCTCTCCAAAACTCTTGAACGTGCCGTCCTTGGCTAGCTCTCCCGCTATCTCTCTCAGAATGACCTTCTTGATCCAAATCAGTCAGGTTTCAAGACTAGTCATTCAACTGAGACTGCTCTTCTCTGTATCACGGAGGCGCTCCGCACTGCTAAAGCTAACTCTCTCTCCTCTGCTCTCATCCTTCTAGACCTATCGGCTGCCTTCGATACTGTGAACCATCAGATCCTCCTCTCCACCCTCTCCGAGTTGGGCATCTCCGGCACGGCCCACGCTTGGATTGCGTCCTACCTGACAGGTCGCTCCTACCAGGTGGCGTGGCGAGAATCTGTCTCCTCACCACGCGCTCTCACCACTGGTGTCCCCAGGGCTCTGTTCTAGGCCCTCTCCTATTCTCGCTATACACCAAGTCACTTGGCTCTGTCATAACCTTACATGGTCTCTCCTATCATTGCTATGTAGACGACACACAATTAATCTTCTCCTTTCCCCTTTCTGATGACCAGGTGGCGAATCGCATCTCTGCATGTCTGGCAGACATATCAGTGTGGATGACGAATCACCACCTCAAGCTGAACCTCGGCAAGACGGAGCTGCTCTTCCTCCCGGGGAAGGACTGCCCGTTCCATGATCTCGCCATCACGGTTGACAACTCCATTGTGTCCTCCTCCCAGAGCGCTAAGAACCTTGGCGTGATCCTGGACAACACCCTGTCGTTCTCAACCAACATCATGGCGGTGGCCCGTTCCTGTAGGTTCATGCTCTACAACATCCGCAGAGTACGACCCTGCCTCACACAGGAAGCGGCGCAGGTCCTAATCCAGGCACTTGTCATCTCCCGTCTGGATTACTGCAACTCGCTGTTGGCTGGGCTCCCTGCCTGTGCCATTAAACCCCTACAACTCATCCAGAACGCCGCAGCCCGTTTGGTGTTCAACCTTCCCAAGTTCTCTCACGTCACCCCGCTCCTCCGCTCTCTCCACTGGCTTCCAGTTGAAGCTCGCATCCGCTACAAGACCATGGTGCTTGCCTACGGAGCTGTGAGGGGAACGGCACCGCAGTACCTCCAGGCTCTGATCAGGCCCTACACCCAAACAAGGGCACTGCGTTCATCCACCTCTGGCCTGCTCGCCTCCCTACCACTGAGGAAGTACAGTTCCCGCTCAGCCCAGTCAAAACTGTTCGCTGCTCTGGCCCCCAATGGTGGAACAAACTCCCTCACGACGCCAGGACAGCAGAGTCAATCACCACCTTCCGGAGACACCTGAAACCCCACCTCTTCAAGGAATACCTAGGATAGGATAAGTAATCCTTCTCCCCCCTTAAATGATTTAGATGCACTATTGTAAGTGGCTGTTCCACTGGATGTCAGAAGGTGAATTCACCAATTTGTAAGTCGCTCTGGATAAGAGCGTCTGCTAAATGACTTAAATGTAAATGTAAATGTAAAAACCATATATAGGCTAGCATGTTAGCGCACCTACTACACAGTGACAGGCATTTTAGCCCATTCATCCCTTAGCAGACACCACGTTCTGCCTCACGTCCGACAGGTAGACAGACAGACAGTAGAATATAACAGACATCTTCCTATAAGGCCACTAAATTCCCACAAAACCAAAAGGAGACCTGAACTCAAACCAGCATATCTGTTCATGGAAACAGTTCTGGGAATTCTGGCTTCTATAAAAAATAAAAGTCAACTGGAGCCAGAGAGAGATTAGGTCTGCATTTCAAATGGCACCCTTTTCCCGATATAGTGCACTACTTTTGACCAAAAAGTCAAAAAAAAAAAATGTTAAATATTGTGCACTATATAGGGAACAGTGTGCAATTTGGGACATAGATTTTGTCTGGCAACAGGAGGAATGATATATGTTACTCCGAGGACACTGTTCTCAGTGTGTGTGTGTGTGTGTGTGTGTGTGTGTGTCACTGCCAAACATTCTGAGGCTTTCAAAGGAAAGAGAGAAGCATGTTTCTGTGGACCACTCCGGAGGTCTGGAACCAGACGTGTGCCGTCACGGAGGCCCAAACTTTCTGCAAAGCCCAGAAAACCCACCACTGAGACACAGAGAGAACGGACAGTTCAACCTCATCTCAAGTATTTCGTTGAAGGAGACGTCGTCCTTGGAGACAGAGACGAGCTCCCCAGAGGTTTTCACTATAACGGCAGAAACATCTGGCCCTCCATGCAAATCAAAGTGTTTTTTTTGTCAGCGCAGTGTCAGAGTACAGTACAGTGTAGTGTCAGTGTACAGTACAGCGCAGTGTCAGCGTAGAGTACAGGGTAGTGTCAGTGTCAGTGTCAGCGTAGTGTCAGCGCAGTAGAGTGAAATGCTTCCTTGCAAGAAATGCATACACAAGATGTGAAACATGGCCAAATGTATACAGGTCATGGAGACGAAGCGAACTCAATACACAGAAAAAACAGTATCCTATTTAATACCGTGATGAAATGGCTGTGGTTGGTTCACGCTATACTCTAGCGTGTGACCAATGTGGAATACAGGAAGTTCAATAATGCCATGCTGGCGGAGTTCTTCTTCTTCTTCTAAGCGGGATGACTGTGGCAATATTACTGAAGGAATATGTCAACCTCTGGATGGGAACCCTCATTCCCAGCCAAAGCAGTTTAACCAGACATGTCTCTGATTATTAGAGACAGACCCTGCAGCACATCACAGATCCCTCTTCTCATTACCGTTACTCTCACGTTGGAACAGCTAGAGAACAGATCCCTTTCCTCATTACTGTTACTCACGTTGGAACAGCTAGAGAACAGATCACTCTCCTCATTACAGTTACTCTCACGTTGGAACGGCTAGAGAACAGATCCCTCTCCTCGCTAGAGAACAGATCCCTCTCCTCTAATGTTGGAACGGCTAGAGAACAGATCCCTCTCCTCTAATGTTGGAACGGCTAGAGAACAGATCCCTCTCCTCGCTAGAGAACAGATCCCTCTCCTCTAATGTTGGAACGGCTAGAGAACAGATCCCTCTACTCTAACGTTGGAACGGCTAGAGAACAGATCCCTCTCCTCTAACGTTGGAACGGCTAGAGAACAGATCCCTCTACTCTAACTTTGGAACGGCTAGAGAATAGATCCCTCTCCTCTAACGTTGGAACGGCTAGAGAACAGATCCCTCTACTCTAACGTTGGAACGGCTAGAGAACAGATCCCTCTACTCTAACGTTGGAACGGCTAGAGAACAGATCCCTCTACTCTAACGTTGGAACGGCTAGAGAACAGATCCCTCTCCTCTAACGTTGGAACGGCTAGAGAACAGATCCCTCTCCTCTAACGTTGGAACGGCTAGAGAACAGATCCCTCTCCTCTAACGTTGGAACGGCTAGAGAACAGATCCCTCTACTCTAACGTTGGAACGGCTAGAGAACAGATCCCTCTCCTCTAACGTTGGAACGGCTAGAGAACAGATCCCTCTACTCTAACGTTGGAACGGCTAAAGAACAGATCCCTCTCCTCTAACGTTGGAACGGCTAGAGAACAGATCCCTCTACTCTAACGTTGGAACGGCTAAAGAACAGATCCCTCTACTCTAACGTTGGAACGGCTAAAGAACAGATCCCTCTCCTCTAACGTTGGAACGGTTAGAGAACAGATCCCTCTCCTCATTCCCGTTACTCTAATGTTGGAACGGCTAGAGAACAGATCCCTCTCCTCTAATGTTGGAACGGCTAGAGAACAGCTACCATCCTCAGTAGGAGTGGCTATAGAGTCAGCCACCATCCTCAGTAGGAGTGGCTATAGAGTCAGCTACCATCCTCAGTAGGAGTGGCTATAGAGTCAGCTACCATCCTCAGTAGGAGTGGCTATAGAGTCAGCCACCATCCTCAGTAGGAGTGGTTATAGAGTCAGCTACCATCCTCAGTAGGAGTGGCTATAGAGTCAGCTACCATCCTCAGTAGGAGTGGCTATAGAGTCAGATACCATCCTCAGTAGGAGTGGCTATAGAGTCAGTTACCATCCTCAGTAGGAGTGGCTATAGAGTCAGCTACCATCCTCAGTAGGAGTGGCTATAGAGTCAGCTACCATCCTCAGTAGGAGTGGCTATAGAGTCAGCCACCATCCTCAGTAGGAGTGGTTAGAGTCAGCTACCATCCTCAGTAGGAGTGGCTATAGAGTCAGCTACCATCCTCAGTAGGAGTGGCTATAGAGTCAGCTACCATCCTCAGTAGGAGTGGCTATAGAGTCAGCTACCATCCTCAGTAGGAGTGGCTATAGAGTCAGCTACCATCCTCAGTAGGAGTGGCCATAGAGTCAGCTACCATCCTCAGTAGGAGTGGCTATAGAGTCAGCTACCATCCTCAGTAGGAGTGGCTATAATGTCAGCTACCATCCTCAGTAGAAGTGGCTATAGAGTCAGTTACCATCCTCAGTAGGACTGGCTATAGAGTCAGCCACCATCCTCAGTAGGAGTGGCTATAGAGTCAGCTACCATCCTCAGTAGGAGTGGCTATAGAGTCAGCTACCATCCTCAGTAGGAGTGGCTATAGAGTCAGATACCATCCTCAGTAGGAGTGGCTATAGAGTCAGCTACCATCCTCAGTAGGAGTGGCTATAGAGTCAGCCACCCTCCTCAGTAGGAGTGGCTATAGAGTCAGCTACCATCCTCAGTAGGAGTGGCTATAGTCAGCTACCATCCTCAATAGGAGTGGCTATAGAGTCAGTAGGAGTGGCTATAGAGTCAGCTACCATCCTCAGTAGGAGTGGCTATAGAGTCAGCTACCATCCTCAGTAGGAGTGGCTATAGTCAGCTACCATCCTCAGTAGGAGTGGCTATAGAGTCAGCTACCATCCTCAGTAGGAGTGGCTATAGAGTCAGCTACCATCCTCAGTAGGAGTGGCTATAGAGTCAGCTACCATCCTCAGTAGGAGTGGCTATAGAGTCAGCTACCATCCTCAGTAGGAGTGGCTATAGAGTCAGCCACCATCCTCAGTAGGAGTGGCTATAGAGTCAGCTACCATCCTCAGTAGGAGTGGCTATAGAGTCAGCCACCATCCTCAGTAGGAGTGGCTATAGAGTCAGCTACCATCCTCAGTAGGAGTGGCTATAGAGTCAGATACCATCCTCAGTAGGAGTGGCTATAGAGTCAGCTACCATCCTCAGTAGGAGGGGCTATAGAGTCAGCTACCATCCTCAGTAGGAGTGGTTATAGAGTCAGCTACCATCCTCAGTAGGAGTGGCTATAGAGTCAGCTACCATCCTCAGTAGGAGTGGCTATAGTCAGCTACCATCCTCAGTAGGAGTGGTTATAGAGTCAGCTACCATCCTCAGTAGGAGTGTCTATAGAGTCAGTAGGAGTGGTTATAGAGTCAGCTACCATCCTCAGTAGGAGTGGGTATAGAGTCAGCTACCATCCTCAGTAGGAGTGGCTATAGAGTCAGCTACCATCCTCAATAGGAGTGGCTATAGAGTCAGATACCATCCTCAGTAGGAGTGGCTATAGAGTCAGCTACCATCCTCAGTAGGAGTGGCTATAGAGTCAGCCACCATCCTCAGTAGGAGTGGCTATAGAGTCAGCTACCATCCTCAGTAGGAGTGGCTATAGAGTCAGCCACCATCCTCAGTAGGAGTGGCTATAGAGTCAGCTACCATCCTCAGTAGGAGTGGCTATAGAGTCAGCCACCATCCTCAGTAGGAGTGGGTATAGAGTCAGCTACCATCCTCAGTAGGAGTGGCTATAGAGTCAGCCACCATCCTCAGTAGGAGTGGCTATAGAGTCAGCCACCATCCTCAGTAGGAGTGGCTATAGAGTCAGCTACCATCCTCAGTAGGAGTGGCTATAGAGTCAGTAGGAGTGGCTATAGAGTCAGTAGGAGTGGCTATAGAGTCAGCTACCATCCTCAGTAGGAGTGGCTATAGAGTCAGCTACCATCCTCAGTAGGAGTGGCTATAGAGTCAGCTACCATCCTCAGTAGGAGTGGCTATAGAGTCAGCTACCATCCTCAGTAGGAGTGGCTATAGAGTCAGCTACCATCCTCAGTAGGAGTGACTATAGAGTCAGCTACTATCCTCAGTAGGAGTGGCTATAGAGTCAGCTACCATCCTCAGTAGGAGTGACTATAGAGTCAGCTACCATCCTCAGTAGGAGGGGCTATAGAGTCAGCTACCATCCTCAGTAGGAGTGGCTATAGAGTCAGCTACCATCCTCAGTAGGAGTGGCTATAGAGTCAGCTACCATCCTCAGTAGGAGTGGCTATAGAGTCAGCTACCATCCTCAGTAGGAGTGGGTATAGAGTCAGCTACCATCCTCAGTAGGAGTGGCTATAGAGTCAGCTACCATCCTCAGTAGGAGTGGCTATAGAGTCAGCTACCATCCTCAGTAGGAGTGGCTATAGAGTCAGCTACCATCCTCAGTAGGAGTGGCTATAGAGTCAGCTACCATCCTCAGTAGGAGTGGCTATAGAGTCAGCTACCATCCTCAGTAGGAGGGGCTATAGAGTCAGCTACCATCCTCAGTAGGAGGGGCTATAGAGTCAGCTACCATCCTCAGTAGGAGTGGCTATAGAGTCAGTTACCATCCTCAGTAGGAGTGGCTATAGAGTCAGCCACCATCCTCAGTAGGAGTGGCTATAGAGTCAGCTACCATCCTCAGTAGGAGTGGCTATAGAGTCAGCTACCATCCTCAGTAGGAGTGGCTATAGAGTCAGCTACCATCCTCAGTAGGAGTGGCTATAGAGTCAGCTACCATCCTCAGTAGGAGTGGCTATAGAGTCAGCTACCATCCTCAGTAGGAGTGGCTATAGAGTCAGCTACCATCCTCAGTAGGAGTGGCTATAGAGTCAGCTACCATCCTCAGTAGGAGTGGCTATAGAGTCAGCTACCATCCTCAGTAGGAGTGGCTATAGAGTCAGCTACCATCCTCAGTAGGAGGGGCTATAGAGTCAGTAGGAGTGGCTATAGAGTCAGCTACCATCCTCAGTAGGAGTGGCTATAGAGTCAGCTACCATCCTCAGTAGGAGTGGCTATAGAGTCAGCTACCATCCTCAGTAGGAGTGGCTATAGAGTCAGCTACCATCCTCAGTAGGAGTGGCTATAGAGTCAGCTACCATCCTCAGTAGGAGTGGCTATAGAGTCAGTAGGAGTGGCTATAGAGTCAGCTACCATCCTCAGTAGGAGTGGCTATAGAGTCAGCTACCATCCTCAGTAGGAGTGGCTATAGAGTCAGCTTCCATCCTCAGTAGGAGTGGCTATAGAGTCAGCTACCATCCTCAGTAGGAGTGGCTATAGAGTCAGCTACCATCCTCAGTAGGAGTGGCTATAGAGTCAGATACCATCCTCAGTAGGAGTGGCTATAGAGTCAGCTACCATCCTCAGTAGGAGGGGCTATAGAGTCAGCTACCATCCTCAGTAGGAGGGGCTATAGAGTCAGCTACCATCCTCATTAGGAGTGGCTATAGAGTCAGCTACCATCCTCAGTAGGAGTGGCTATAGAGTCAGCTACCATCCTCAGTAGCTTTCCATCTAAGTTGTCAATGCCAGGAGGTTTGTCATTATTGTTCGTGAACAACTATTGTTCCACCTCTGCCACACTAACTTGACAGAATTCCAACTTGAAATGCTTTTCATTCATTATGTGTTTTTCTAATGCATGAATACAATTTGCTCACTGTTCGTTGTTGGCATTTCCTGCCTAAGTTTCCTGTTGGCATTTCCTGCCTAACGCTAACACACATTGCCAATGAAGTAATCAATCAAATAAATTGGTTTTGTGATGAATAAAGCCATCTGATTGGATGAAAGATGGGGCTAAATTCTACCCATAATTCCATTTAAAGTACTCCCATTATTCTTTATATCATTGATCTTGGCCTCATAATAAAGTTTCTTCTTCTTTTAGTTGAGTTTGAGTCAATTTCTCAATTTGACAGTGAACTTGTAAAGTCAACTCAGACTGGTCTGTGCTCTTGGTTATAACAGATGATACATTGTATCAACATAAAGTCAACTCAAACTGGCCCTGTGCTCCTGGTTATAACAGATGATACATTGTATCAACATAAAGTCAACTCAGACTGGTCTGTGCTCTTGGTTATAACAGATGATACATTGTATCAACATAAAGTCAACAGACTGGTCTGTGCTCTTGGTTATAACAGATGATATATTGTATCAACATAAAGTCAACTCAGACTGGTCTGTGCTCTTGGTTATAACAGATGATACATTGTATCAACATAAAGTCAACTCAGACTGGTCTGTGCTCTTGGTTATAACAGATGAAATGATACATTGTATCAACATAAAGTCAACAGACTGGTCTGTGCTCTTGGTTATAACAGATGAAATGATACATTGTATCAACATAAAGTCAACTCAGACTGGTCTGTGCTCTTGGTTATAACAGATGAAATGATACATTGTATCAACATAAAGTCAACTCAGACTGGTCTGTGCTCTTGGTTATAACAGATGAAATGATACATTGTATCAACATAAAGTCAACAGACTGGTCTGTGCTCTTGGTTATAACAGATGAAATGATACATTGTATCAACATAAAGTCAGCTCAGACTGGTCTGTGCTCTTGGTTATAACAGATGAAATGATACATTGTATCAACATAAAGTCAACTCAGACTGGTCTGTGCTCTTGGTTATAACAGATGAAATGATACATTGTATCAACATAAAGTCAACTCAGACTGGTCTGTGCTCTTGGTTATAACAGATGAAATGATACATTGTATCAACATAAAGTCAACTCAAACTGGCCCTGTGCTCTTGGTTATAACAGATGAAATGATACATTGTATCAACATAAAGTCAACTCAGACTGGCCCTGTGCTCTTGGTTATAACAGATGAAATGATACATTGTATCAACATAAAGTCAACTCAGACTGGTCTGTGCTCTTGGTTATAACAGATGATACATTGTATCAACATAAAGTCAACTCAGACTGGTCCGTGCTCTTGGTTATAACAGATGAAATGATACATTGTATCAACATAAAGTCAACTCAGACTGGTCTGTGCTCTTGGTTATAACAGATGAAATGATACATTGTATCAACATAAAGTCAACTCAGACTGGTCTGTGCTCTTGGTTATAACAGATGAAATGATACATTGTATCAACATAAAGTCAGCTCAGACTGGTCTGTGCTCTTGGTTATAACAGATGATACATTGTATCAACAAAAGTCAACTCAGACTGGTCTGTGCTCTTGGTTATAACAGATGAAATGATACATTGTATCAACATAAAGTCAGCTCAGACTGGTCTGTGCTCTTGGTTATAACAGATGAAATGATACATTGTATCAACATAAAGTCAACCCAGACTGGTCTGTGCTCTTGGTTATAACAGATGAAATGATACATTGTATCAACATAAAGTCAACCCAGACTGGTCTGTGCTCTTGGTTATAACAGATGAAATGATACATTGTATCAACATAAAGTCAACTCAGACTGGTCTGTGCTCTTGGTTATAACAGATGAAATGATACATTGTATCAACATAAAGTCAACTCAGACTGGTCTGTGCTCTTGGTTATAACAGATGATACATTGTATCAACATAAAGTCAACTCAGACTGGTCCGTGCTCTTGGTTATAACAGATGAAATGATACATTATGTTGATACAAAGTCAGCTCAGACTAGTCTGTGCTCTTGGTTATAACAGATGAAATGATACATTGTATCAACATAAAGTCAACCCAGACTGGTCTGTGCTCCTGGTTATAACAGATGAAATGATACATTGTATCAACATAAAGTCAACTCAGACTGGTCTGTGCTCTTGGTTATAACAGATGATACATTGTATCAACATAAAGTCAACTCAGACTGGTCCGTGCTCTTGGTTATAACAGATTAAATGATACATTGTATCAACATAAAGTCAACTCAGACTGGTCTGTGCTCTTGGTTATAACAGATGAAATGATACATTGTATCAACATAAAGTCAACTCAGACTGGTCTGTGCTCTTGGTTATAACAGATGATATGATACATTGTATCAACATAAAGTCAACTCAGACTGGTCTGTGCTCTTGGTTATAACAGATGAAATGATACATTGTATCAACATAAAGTCAACTCAGACTGGTCTGTGCTCTTGGTTATAACAGATGAAATGATACATTGTATCAACATAAAGTCAACTCAGACTGGTCTGTGCTCTTGGTTATAACAGATGAAATGATACATTGTATCAACATAACGTCAACTCAGACTGGTCTGTGCTCTTGGTTATAACAGATGAAATGATACATTGTATCAACATAAAGTCAACCCAGACTGGTCTGTGCTCCTGGTTATAACAGATGAAATGATACATTGTATCAACATAAAGTCAACTCAGACTGGTCTGTGCTCTTGGTTATAACAGATGAAATGATACATTGTATCAACATAAAGTCAACTCAGACTGGTCTGTGCTCTTGGTTATAACAGATGAAATGATACATTGTATCAACATAAAGTCAACTCAGACTGGTCTGTGCTCTTGGTTATAACAGATGATACATTGTATCAACATAAAGTCAACTCAGACTAGTCTGTGCTCTTGGTTATAACAGATGAAATGATACATTGTATCAACATAAAGTCAACCCAGACTGGTCTGTGCTCTTGGTTATAACAGATGAAATGATACATTGTATCAACATAAAGTCAACTCAGACTGGTCTGTGCTCTTGGTTATAACAGATGAAATGATACATTGTATCAACATAAAGTCAACTCAGACTGGTCTGTGCTCTTGGTTATAACAGATGAAATGATACATTGTATCAACATAACGTCAACTCAGACTGGTCTGTGCTCTTGGTTATAACAGATGAAATGATACATTGTATCAACATAAAGTCAACCCAGACTGGTCTGTGCTCCTGGTTATAACAGATGAAATGATACATTGTATCAACATAAAGTCAACTCAGACTGGTCTGTGCTCTTGGTTATAACAGATGATACATTGTATCAACATAAAGTCAGCTCAGACTAGTCTGTGCTCTTGGTTATAACAGATGAAATGATACATTGTATCAACATAAAGTCAACTCAGACTGGCCCTGTACTCTTGGTTATAACAGATGAAATGATACATTGTATCAACATAAAGTCAACTCAGACTGGCCCTGTACTCTTGGTTATAACAGATGAAATGATACATTGTATCAACATAAAGTCAACTCAGACTGGCCTGTGCTCTTGGTTATAACAGATGAAATGATACATTGTATCAACATAAAGTCAACTCAGACTGGTCTGTGCTCTTGGTTATAACAGATGAAATGATACATTGTATCAACATAAAGTCAACAGACTGGTCTGTGCTCTTGGTTATAACAGATGATACATTGTATCAACATAAAGTCAACTCAGACTGGTCTGTGCTCTTGGTTATAACAGATGATACATTGTATCAACAATGGAGCAGTGCAGGCAGAGTAAACAATGTAACAGAAGTAACAGAAGACTCATCAGGGTCTGCATCCCGCTTGCCATCACGGCTGCATTATAATATAAAACAGAGAGGAATAGATGGGCATCAACTATTGCTATCATTATCATTCCTCTGGTGAAATGACTGCCACATTGTCATTCCTCTGGTGAAATGACTGCCACATTACTGTCATTCCTCTGGTGAAATGACTGCCACATTACTGTCATTCCTCTGGTGAAATGACTGCCACATTACTGTCATTCCTCTGGTGAAAAGACTGCCACATTACTGTCATTCCTCTGGTGAAAAGACTGCCACATTACCGTCATTCCTCTGGTGAAAAGACTGCCACATTACCGTCATTCCTCTGGTGAAAAGACTGCCACATTACCGTCATTCCTCTGGTGAAAAGACTGCCACATTACCGTCCTTCCTCTGGTGAAACGACTGCCACATTACCGTCCTTCCTCTGGTGAAACGACTGCCACATTACCGTCCTTCCTCTGGTGAAACGACTGCCACATTACCGTCCTTCCTCTGGTGAAACGACTGCCACATTACCGTCCTTCCTCTGGTGAAACGACTGCCACATTACCGTCCTTCCTCTGGTGAAACGACTGCCACATTACCGTCCTTCCTCTGGTGAAACGACTGCCACATTACCGTCCTTCCTCTGGTGAAACGACTGCCACATTACCGTCCTTCCTCTGGTGAAACGACTGCCACATTACCGTCCTTCCTCTGGTGAAACGACTGCCACATTACCGTCCTTCCTCTGGTGAAACGACTGCCACATTACCGTCCTTCCTCTGGTGAAACGACTGCCACATTACCGTCCTTCCTCTGGTGAAACGACTGCCACATTACCGTCCTTCCTCTGGTGAAACGACTGCCACATTACCGTCCTTCCTCTGGTGAAACGACTGCCACATTACCGTCCTTCCTCTGGTGAAACGACTGCCACATTACCGTCCTTCCTCTGGTGAAACGACTGCCACATTACCGCCCTTCCTCTGGTGAAACGACTGCCACATTACCGTCATTCCTCTGGTGAAACGACTGCCACATTACCGTCATTCCTCTGGTGAAACGACTGCCACATTACCGTCATTCCTCTGGTGAAACGACTGCCACATTACCGTCATTCCTCTGGTGAAACGACTGCCACATTACCGTCATTCCTCTGGTGAAACGACTGCCACATTACTGTCATTCCTCTGGTGAAACGACTGCCACATTACTGTCATTCCTCTGGTGAAACGACTGCCACATTACTGTCATTCCTCTGGTGAAACGACTGCCACATTACTGTCATTCCTCTGGTGAAACGACTGCCACATTACTGTCATTCCTCTGGTGAAACGACTGCCACATTACTGTCATTCCTCTGGTGAAACGACTGCCACATTACTGTCATTCCTCTGGTGAAACGACTGCCACATTACTGTCATTCCTCTGGTGAAACGACTGCCACATTACTGTCATTCCTCTGGTGAAACGACTGCCACATTACTGTCATTCCTCTGGTGAAACGACTGCCACATTACTGTCATTCCTCTGGTGAAACGACTGCCACATTACTGTCATTCCTCTGGTGAAACGACTGCCACATTACTGTCATTCCTCTGGTGAAACGACTGCCACATTACTGTCATTCCTCTGGTGAAACGACTGCCACATTACTGTCATTCCTCTGGTGAAACGACTGCCACATTACTGTCATTCCTCTGGTGAAACGACTGCCACATTACTGTCATTCCTCTGGTGAAACGACTGCCACATTACTGTCCTTCCTCTGGTGAAACGACTGCCACATTACTGTCCTTCCTCTGGTGAAACGACTGCCACATTACTGTCCTTCCTCTGGTGAAACGACTGCCACATTACTGTCCTTCCTCTGGTGAAACGACTGCCACATTACTGTCCTTCCTCTGGTGAAATGACTGCCACATTACTGTCTTTCCTCTGGTGAAATGACTGCCACATTACTGTCTTTCCTCTGGTGAAATGACTGTCACATTAGTATGTATAGTTTGATAAACTTACGCAGGATGACCATGAAGCTCTCATTGTCCAGAAGGACCCACAGTCCGAACCCCATGATGAGGGCGCCAAACAGCTGCAGATGGGGAGAGAGAGAGACGGAGGGAGAGAAAGAGACAGAGAGAGTAGTGATGTTTCTCTACATCAGTCCTGTTCCATTCTAGTTTCTCTACATCAGTCCTGTTAGTAGTGATGTTTCTCTACATCAGTCCTGTTCCATTCTAGTTTCTCTACATCAGTACTGTTCCATTCTAGTTTCTCTACATCAGTCCTGTTAGTAGTGATGTTTCTCTACATCAGTCCTGTTAGTAGTGGGATCACACCATACATTCACAGTGTAACTTAAAAGCCTTAAACTCTGGATCAGACTTTTAATTGACCCTGTTCAGAGATGGGAATGATGGATGATGGAGAGAGGGGGATTGTGGGAGCCTTGGATTGAGCGGATGAGTATCTCCGTGGTAACCAGGCCACAATCACTTAATCTGCTCTCTAATGAAGAAACCAGGGAGAGAGGGATGGAGGGAGGGGGCGAGAGAGAGAGAGAGAGGGGGAATGAGAGAGAGAGAGAAAGAGAGAGAGAGGGCATGAGAGAGAGAGAGGGGGAATGAGAGAGAGAGAGAGGGGCATGAGAGGGGGCATGAGAGAGAGGGCATGAGAGAGAGAGAGAGAGAGAGGGGGCATGAGAGAGAGAGAGAGAGAGAGAGGGCATGAGAGAGAGAGAGAGAGAGCGAGAGGGCATGAGAGAGAGAGAGAGAGAGAGAGAGAGAGAGAGAGAGCGAGAGGGCATGAGAGAGAGAGAGAGAGAGAGCATGAGAGAGAGAGAGAGAGGGCATGAGAGAGAGAGAGAGAGAGAGAGAGAGGGGCATGAGAGAGAGAGAGAGAGAGAGAGGGCATGAGAGAGAGAGAGAGAGAGAGAGAGAGAGAGAGAGAGAGGGCATGAGAGAGAGAGAGAGAGAGAGAGAGAGAGAGAGAGAGAGAAAGGGCATGAGAGAGAGAGAGAAAGGGCATGAGAGAGAGAGAGAAAGGGCATGAGAGAGAGAGAGAAAGGGCATGAGAGAGAGAGAAAGGGCATGAGAGAGAGAGAGAAAGGGCATGAGAGAGAGAGAGAAAGGGCATGAGAGAGAGAGAGAAAGGGCATGAGAGAGAGAGAGAAAGGGCATGAGAGAGAGAGAGAGAGAAAGGGCATGAGAGAGAGAGAGAGAGAGAAAGGGCATGAGAGCTAAAGGGCGCGCGAGAGTGAATGATGTCAGAGAATGAGAGAGTGAAACAAGAAGACAAAGGATGACAGAGAGTAGTTGGTGTGTGTTGATGAGTTCACATTCCCTCCCACCGACTCGACCTCAACCCGGTCCAGCAGGGCAATAGAGCCGTGGCGGGTCATGTCATATCGATCAGACGGTTGTTATTGTCAGGCACGGTTTTCATCCACTCAGAGGAGAGGCTGAGGTCCTGCACTGTATTGGCATGTCATCTGTGTCTGGGAAATAAGATACTTACGAAGAAGAGGACATTGAACAGGAACAGGAAGTACTTGGTTGCCTTCATGCAGCCTTTCCCCATTGTGATCGCTCTGTGAACAACAACAGAATACAAAATATTTAGTCAAACTTTATTTGAAGAGTACGTAAGCATTAATATAATACGACCATGAAGATAAAAATCACAGGTCAGGTCAGACATCCCTGTGGTCTACTGAAGAGTTTAACACGATGCCATCAAAGTACAGAGAGGGGACATGATCCACATAAGTGTGTGTGTGTCTGGATTTGCTGGTGTGAGAGGCCTACAGTATACGTGGTGACAGACGCCTGGAACCCCTGACCTGCTGGCTAAGCTGCTGAGATGATAGAGACCTGGATCTCTAGGAGACAGATGCCTGGAACCCCCTGACCTGCTGGCTAAGCTGCTGAGATGATAGGTACCTGGATCTCTAGGAGACAGATGCCTGGAACCCCTGACCTGCTGGCTAAGCTGCTGAGATGATAGAGACCTGGATCTCTAGGAGACAGATGCCTGGAACCCCCTGACCTGCTGGCTAAGCTGCTGAGATGATAGAGACCAGGATCTCTAGGAGACAGATGCCTGGAACCCCTGACCTGCTGGCTAAGCTGCTGAGATGATAGAGACCTGGATCTCTAGGAGACAGATGCCTGGAACCCCCTGACCTGCTGGCTAAGCTGCTGAGATGATAGAGACCTGGATCTCTAGGAGACAGATGCCTGGAACCCCTGACCTGCTGGCTAAGCTGCTGAGATGATAGAGACCAGGATCTCTAGGAGACAGATGCCTGGAACCCCCTGACCTGCTGGCTAAGCTGCTGAGATGATAGAGACCTGGATCTCTAGGAGACAGATGCCTGGAACCCCTGACCTGCTGGCTAAGCTGCTGAGATGATAGGTACCTGGATCTCTAGGAGGCAGATGCCTGGAACCCCCTGACCTGTTGGCTAAGCTGCTGAGATGATAGAGGGTGTAACAGAGCGAGAGACGATAGAGGGTGTAACAGAGCGAGAGACGATAGAGGGTGTAACAGAGCGAGAGACGATAGAGGGTGTAACAGAGCGAGAGACGATAGAGGGTGTAACAGAGCGAGAGACGATAGAGGGTTAACAGCATGGGTTAGCCATAGTCCACCCCACATTGACAGCTGGAGAGTATTATAGACCAGGAAGTTAAGATAATGTCGGTCATTACAACGACCGGTGTCAGGGAGAGAGAATCTACATCCCGGTTCTCCACACTTCTCAAAAAAAAAAAAAGTGCACTTGGACACTCCCTCCAGCCAATTCTTACACCAATCGAATACTTTCAAATCCATGACAGGGAGTGTGCGAGTGCCCGCTTGGGGAAAAGAGCGGGAAATAAATGGGGACGCAGACCAAAGAGGTGATACGGCAGCTAACTAGACCGAACTAACACCTGTCAAACAGGGTGCCGAACTAACACCGGTCCAACACGGGGCCGAACTAACTCCGGTCCAACACGGGCCGATCTAGCACCGGTCCAACACGGTGCCGAACTAGCACCGGTCCAACACGGGCCGAACTAGCACCGGTCCAACACGGGGCCGAACTAGCACCGGTCAAACAGGGTGCCAAACTAACACCGGTCAAACAGGGTGCCGAACTAACGCCGGTCAAACAGGGTGCCGAACTAACGCCGGTCAAACAGGGTGCCGAACTAACGCCGGTCAAACAGGGTGCCGAACTAACACCGGTCAAACAGGGTGCCGAACTAACACCGGTCAAACAGGGTGCCGAACTAACACCGGTCAAACAGGGTGCCGAACTAACACCGGTCAAACAGGGTGCCGAACTAACACCGGTCAAACAGGGTGCCGAACTAACACCGGTCAAACAGGGTGCCGAACTAACACCGGTCAAACAGGGTGCCGAACTAACACCGGTCAAACAGGGTGCCGAACTAACACCGGTCAAACAGGGTGCCGAACTAACACCGGTCAAACAGGGTGCCGAACTAACACCGGTCAAACAGGGTGCCGAACTAACACCGGTCAAACAGGGTGCCGAACTAACACCGGTCAAACATGGGACTTAAAAACGGTCCCACAGCCAAGAGGCCCGAACGTGAATATATAGTGAAACAAGGCTGTTCCATTATGTTAACTAGTCAACATAAGACCAGTTTACTGCCATGTTAACGATGTGTTCAAAGAGCCCCTTCAGCCACAAGACAGGCCAGTCGTTACAGAGGAGGTCTGTGAGTCAGACAGTTAAACCAGGCTAAACGGTCTCAACATACTGTTTAAAAACACAGGGACACATACAGTGGAAAACATGACAGGGCTGTAATATAGAAGTGGACACCAACTTGCACACCAAGGATGCATCCTAAATGCAACCCCATCCCCTATATAGCGCACTACTGTTGACCAGGGCCCTATATAGTGCACTACTGTTGACCAGGGCCCTATATAGTGCACTACTGTTGACCAGGGCCCTATATAGCGCACTACTGTTGACCAGGGCCCTATATAGCGCACTACTGTTGACCAGGGCCCTATATAGCGCACTACTGTTGACCAGGGCCCTATATAGTGCACTACTGTTGACCAGGGCCCTATATAGTGCACTACTGTTGACCAGGGCCCTATATAGCGCACTACTGTTGACCAGGGCCCTATATAGCGCACTACTGTTGACCAGGGCCCTATATAGTGCACTACTGTTGACCAGGGCCCTATATAGTGCACTACTGTTGACCAGGGCCCTATATAGTGCACTACTGTTGACCAGGGCCCTATATAGCGCACTACTGTTGACCAGGGCCCTATATAGCGCACTACTGTTGACCAGGGCCCTATATAGCGCACTACTGTTGACCAGGGCCCTATATAGCGCACTACTGTTGACCAGGGCCCTATATAGCGCACTACTGTTGACCAGGGCCCTATATAGCGCACTACTGTTGACCAGGGCCCTATATAGCGCACTACTGTTGACCAGGGCCCTATATAGCGCACTACTGTTGACCAGGGCCCTATATAGCGCACTACTGTTGACCAGGGCCCTATATAGCGCACTACTGTTGACCAGGGCCCTATATAGCGCACTACTGTTGACCAGGGCCCTATATAGCGCACTACTGTTGACCAGGGCCCTATATAGCGCACTACTGTTGACCAGGGCCCTATATAGCGCACTACTGTTGACCAGGGCCCTGTATAGCGCACTACTGTTGACCAGGGCCCTGTATAGCGCACTACTGTTGACCAGGGCCCTGTATAGCGCACTACTGTTGACCAGGGCCCTGTATAGCGCACTACTGTTGACCAGGGCCCTGTATAGCGCACTACTGTTGACCAGGGCCCTGTATAGCGCACTACTGTTGACCAGGGCCCTATATAGCGCACTACTGTTGACCAGGGCCCTATATAGCGCACTACTGTTGACCAGGGCCCTGTATAGCGCACTACTGTTGACCAGGGCCCTATATAGCGCACTACTGTTGACCAGGGCCCTATATAGCGCACTACTGTTGACCAGGACCCTGTATAGCGCACTACTGTTGACCAGGGCCCTGTATAGCGCACTACTGTTGACCAGGGCCCTGTATAGCGCACTACTGTTGACCAGGGCCCTATATAGCGCACTACCTTTAGACCAGGGCCCTATATAGTGCACTACTGTTGACCAGGGCCCTATATAGTGCACTACTGTTGACCAGGGCCCTATATAGCGCACTACTGTTGACCAGGGCCCTATATAGCGCACTACTGTTGACCAGGGCCCTATATAGCGCACTACTGTTGACCAGGGCCCTATATAGCGCACTACTGTTGACCAGGGCCCTATATAGCGCACTACTGTTGACCAGGGCCCTATATAGTGCACTACTGTTGACCAGGGCCCTATATAGCGCACTACTGTTGACCAGGGCCCTATATAGCGTACTACTGTTGACCAGGGCCCTATATAGTGCACTACTGTTGACCAGGGCCCTATATAGCGCACTACCTTTAGACCAGGGCCCTATATAGCGCACTACTGTTGACCAGGGCCCTATATAGTGCACTACTGTTGACCAGGGCCCTATATAGCGCACTACTGTTGACCAGGGCCCATAAGAGAAAGGGAGGCTATTTGTAAAACCTCCGTTTAGTAAACTCCAGGCGTTGACATTTGTTGGATGACAAGAAAATAGTGCTCTTATATTTAGTTTTAGCAGAAATATTATTTGCCTTCTTTAAGATGAAGAAATATGACCTAGTATCTTTTGTCATTCTGTTACCAAACCCAACCTGCACCGTTCTTTAAGAGTAAATGTGTTTTTGTAAAACAAATGTTCAGTGGAAATAGTTCAAAAGTAGTCCTCCTGTATATGTTGTTCGGTTTGCTCAACGTTGCAATCAAATAAATAAAATAATATAAATAAAATAATATAAATAAAATAAAATAATATAAAATAAAATAATATAAAAATAATATAAAATAATATAAAATAAATAAATAAATATATATGTATTTTTTTTAAAGCTTATACTTGAAAAGTCTGAGTCTAAGCATCATTTTGTATCGTCGAATTACCCTTCATCAATCACAGGTCTATATAAAAGTTCAAGAGACCCTGCGAAGACCAAAGACCTAAAACAGCGAGGTCCGGGCTATTGCCCCCCGACCACAATATTGAACTCAAATTGTTACATTTTCCAAAAATTCTCTGTTAAAAACGCCACCGTTCACCGCCACCCGGCAGGTGAGCGTGAACTCACCGCGACCTCCGCTGCTTGTGGTCATTTGTCTTTGCGGTGCGTCTCTTCTCTTTGCGGGCATGTCTCATATCCAGAAAGGCACAGTGACTAAGATCAAATGAAGTCTCCAAGACTCTAACCTCAAAGCTGCTGTTTATGACATTATGGCAGTGATTTATCTTTGTCTGTTAAGTGCTGGAACATTATATAGAAGAGAGGCTATATAACACAGTAGAGAGGCTATATAACACAGTAGAGGTGCTAGATAACACAGTAGAGGTGCTAGATAACACAATAGAGGGGCTACGTAACACAGTAGAGGGGCTACGTAACACAGTAGAGGGGCTACGTAACACAGTAGAGGGGCTACGTAACACAGTAGAGGGGCTACATAACACAGTAGAGGGGCTATATAACACAGTAGAGGGGCTATATAACACAGTAGAGGGGCTATATAACACAGTAGAGGGGCTACGTAACACAGTAGAGGGGCTACGTAACACAGTAGAGGGGCTACATAACACAGTAGAGGGGCTATATAACACAGTAGAGGGGCTATATAACACAGTAGAGGGGCTATATAACACAGTAGAGGGGCTACATAACACAGTAGAGGGGCTATATAACACAGTAGAGAGGCTACGTAACACAGTAGAGAGGCTATAATACAGTAGAGAGGCTACATAACACAGTAGAGAGGCTATAATACAGTAGAGAGGCTACATAACACAGTAGAGGGGCTATATAACACAGTAGAGGGGCTATATAACACAGTAGAGGGGCTATATAACACAGTAGAGGGGCTATATAACACAGTAGAGGGGCTATATAACACAGTAGAGGGGCTATATAACACAGTAGAGGGGCTATATAACACAGTAGAGGGGCTATATAACACAGTAGAGGGGCTACATAACACAGTAGAGGGGCTACATAACACAGTAGAGGGGCTACATAACACAGTAGAGAGGCTATAATACAGTAGAGGGGCTACGTAACACAGTAGAGAGGCTACGCAACACAGTAGAGGGGCTACGTAACACAGTAGAGAGGCTACATAACACAGTAGAGGGGCTACATAACACAGTAGAGGGGCTATATAACACAGTAGAGGGGCTACATAACACAGTAGAGGGGCTGTATAACACAGTAATAATATAGTAGAGAGGCTATATACAGTCTACTATCTAATATTAACGAGTGAGTGATTATATCCGGACGAGATCAGGCCTCCGTCTCCAAGACGAAGTGAAAGCAGAGAGAATAAAGGGTCATCTCTTTAAAAATGTTTTGTCTCCAACCTCATTGGCTAATACAAACACACTAGACACTTTCATCGAGTTCAGTAGCATAAAGAATTTACACAACGTATCAAATCGATGTTTCTGTCTCAAATACAAAGTGCTGTCTACTAACCTGTCGCTGAGGCACGGCCTCGTGTGTGTGTGTGTGTGTGCGTCTCTGTGTGCGTCTCTGTGTGCGACAGACATCTGTCGCCATTCAAAGAGGCCGTAAACACATTGCTGCACACATCTTACAGAAGACCCATCAGTAGTTTAACACACTACCGTAGCCGACCAATCACAGACCAGGGCCCGCATTCACAAAAGGTTCTCGGAGTTAGGAGTGCTGATCTAGGATCAGTTTCTGTCTTTTAGATCAGAATGAATAACACAATACGGACACTGAACAGAGGCACAGTCCCTCCTCCTCCTCCTCTCTCCTAGCCTACACTAACCCCTCCTCCTCCTCCTTCTCCTCACCCCCCCCTCCTCTTCTCCTCACCCCCTCCTCTTCTCCCTCCTCCCTCCTCCTCCTCCTCTTCTCCTCCTCCTCCTCCCTCCTCCTCCTCCTCTTCTCCTCACCCCTCCTCCTCCTCCGCTAACCCCCCTCCTCCTCCGCTAACCCCCCCCTCCTCCGCTTCCCCCCTCCTCCTCCGCTAACCCCCCTCCCTCCGCTAACCCCCCTCCTCCGCTAACCCCCCTCCTCCGCTAACCCCCCTCCTCCGCTAACCCCCTCCTCCGCTAACCCCTCCTCCTCCGCTAACCCCTCCTCCTCCGCTAACCCCTCCTCCTCCTCCGCTAACCCCTCCTCCTCCGCTAACCCCTCCTCCTCCGCTAACCCCTCCTCCTCCGCTAACCCCTCCTCCTGTGCTAACCCCTCCTCCTCTGCTAACCCCTCCTCCTCTGCTAACCCCTCCTCCTCTGCTAACCCCTCCTCCTCTGCTAACCCCTCCTCCTCTGCTAACCCCTCCTCCTCTGCTAACCCCTCCTCCTCTGCTAACCCCTCCTCCTCTGCTAACCCTCCTCCTCTGCTAACCCCTCCTCCTCTGCTAACCCCTCCTCCTCTGCTAACCCCTCCTCCTCTGCTAACCCCCTCCTCCTCTGCTAACCCCTCCTCCTCTGCTAACCCCTCCTTGTGTTTTCCCCTTCTCCAAACCGTAAAGTATCCCAGGAGCCTCCAGAGCAGAGGGCTTTAGGATCATATGACAGCCTTTCCAAGTGGCACCCTATTCCCTATGTAGTGCACTACTTTTGACCAGGACCCATAGGGAACTACAGTATTTAGGGAATAGGGTGCCTTTTGGGACGCAGGCCTTTTCTTCTGCTTTCACTTCAGGGTGTCAACAAACAAGTCAAGGCAGTCCATCTCTCTCTCTCTCTGAACTTGCTTTTTCCCCCCAGTGGTTGTTCTGCTACTCCTCCCCTGTTTCTATCTGTACCAGGCACTACTGAGAGAACACATTGGGGTTGGCTGATACAACACTCAGTATAGTGAGATAAGAGTGTATATGAGAGGGAGAGAGAGGGGGGGAGAAGGGGAGGAGAGAAAGAAGGAGCAAGAGAGGGAGAGGAGCGGGGAGAGGGAGAGGAGCGGGGAGAGGGAGAGGAGCGGGGAGAGGGAGAGGAGCGGGGAGAGGGAGCGGGAGAGGAGCGGGGAGAGGGAGGGAGCGGGGAGAGGGAGAGGAGCAGGG
>NW_027009127.1:0-54272 GCF_036934945.1 Oncorhynchus masou masou | reverse complement strand
CCAGCCAACAGCGAGCTGCAGTAATCCAGACGGGAGATGACAAGTGCCTGGATTAGGACCTGCGCCGCTTCCTGTGTGAGGCAGGGTCGTACTCTGCGGATGTTGTAGAGCATGAACCTACAGGAACGGGCCACCGCCATGATGTTGGTTGAGAACGACAGGGTGTTGTCCAGGATCACGCCAAGGTTCTTAGCGCTCTGGGAGGAGGACACAATGGAGTTGTCAACCGTGATGGCGAGATCATGGAACGGGCAGTCCTTCCCCGGGAGGAAGAGCAGCTCCGTCTTGCCGAGGTTCAGCTTGAGGTGGTGATCCGTCATCCACACTGATATGTCTGCCAGACATGCAGAGATGCGATTCGCCACCTGGTCATCAGAAGGGGGAAAGGAGAAGATTAATTGTGTGTCGTCTGCATAGCAATGATAGGAGAGACCATGTGAGGTTATGACAGAGCCAAGTGACTTGGTGTATAGCGAGAATAGGAGAGGGCCTAGAACAGAGCCCTGGGGGACACCAGTGGTGAGAGCGCGTGAGCGAGGAGACAGATTCTCGCCACGCCACCTGGTAGGAGCGACCTGTCAGGTAGGACGCAATCCAAGCGTGGGCCGCGCCGGAGATGCCCAACTCGGAGAGGGTGGAGAGGAGGATCTGATGGTTCACAGTATCGAAGGCAGCCGATAGGTCTAGAAGGATGAGAGCAGAGGAGAGAGAGTTAGCTTTAGCAGTGCGGAGCGCCTCCGTGATACAGAGAAGAGCAGTCTCAGTTGAATGACTAGTCTTGAAACCTGACTGATTTGGATCAAGAAGGTCATTCTGAGAGAGATAGCGGGAGAGCTGGCCAAGGACGGCACGTTCAAGAGTTTTGGAGAGAAAAGAAAGAAGGGATACTGGTCTGTAGTTGTTGACATCGGAGGGATCGAGTGTAGGTTTTTTTCAGAAGGGGTGCAACTCTCGCTCTCTTGAAGACGGAAGGGACGTAGCCAGCGGTCAGGGATGAGTTGATGAGCGAGGTGAGGTAAGGGAGAAGGTCCCCGGAAATGGTCTGGAGAAGAGAGGAGGGGATAGGGTCAAGCGGGCAGGTTGTTGGGCGGCCGGCCGTCACAAGAAGCGAGATTTCATCTGGAGAGAGAGGGGAGAAAGAGGTCAGAGCACAGGGTAGGGCAGTGTGAGCAGAACCAGCGGTGTCGTTTGACTTAGCAAACGAGGATCGGATGTCGTCGACCTTCTTTTCAAAATGGTTGACGAAGTCATCTGCAGAGAGGGAGGAGGGGGAGGGGGAGGAGGATTCAGGAGGGAGGAGAAGGTGGCAAAGAGCTTCCTAGGGTTAGAGGCAGATGCTTGGAATTTAGAGTGGTAGAAAGTGGCTTTAGCAGCAGAGACAGAGGAGGAGAGGAAAATGTAGGAAGGAGAGTGAAAAGGATGCCAGGTCCGCAGGAGGCGGGGATTTTCCTCCATTTCCGCTCGGCTGCCGGAGAGCTCTGTTCTGTGGCTTCGCAATGGTCATCAGGCCACGGAGCGGGAGGAGGACCGAGGAGCCGGCCTGGAGGATAGGGGACATAGAGAGTCAAAGGATGCAGAAAGGGGAAGAGAGGGTTAAGGGAGGCAGAATCAGGAGAAGAAAGGTTGGAGAAGGTATGAGCAGAGGAAGATGATGGGATGGAAGAGGAGAGAGTAGCGGGGAGAGAGAGCAGAAGGTTGGGACGACGCGATACCATCCGAGTAGGGGCAGTGTGGGAAGTGTTGGATGAGCGAGAGGAAAAGGATACAAGGTAGTGGTCGGAGACTTGGAGGAGTTGCAATGAGGTTAGTGGAAGAACAACATCTAGTAAAGATGAGGTCGGCGTATTGCCTGCCTTGTGAGTAGGGGGGAAGGTGAGAGGGTGAGGTCAAAGAGGAGAGAATTTTGGAAAGAAGGAGGCAGAGAGGAATGAGTCCAAAGGTAGGCGTGGGGAGGTTAAAGTCGCCCAGGACTGTGAAGGTGAGCACGTCCTCAGGAAAGGAGCTTATCAAGGCATTGGTCTTGTTGCTTGGACATTGTTATTCAGCTTTTATTACTTCGGCCTTTGCAGGCCTGAGAATTATTGTGTCTGAATCTGAATCTCAATATTGAAGGAAAGAGTATCTTTGTACTTGTTAAAAACCACTAGCTTTCATCATTCGGACAGGTTCACAACTTTGATGTCTGTTGTTGCATTGCAAAGTCTGTATAATGTCAATTAGGGATGTAAAATATAGACTGCGTGGCCTAATGGATAAGGCGTCTGACTTGAATCAGAAGATTGAGGTTCGAGGTCCCTCGCGCTGGTTGTTTAATTTCATTAGCTCAGCTGAGTTTAAACATCTTTGCAATTTCCTAAAATAAGGCATTGGTCTTGCCGCTTGGACATTGTTATTCAACTTTTATTATCGAAGACTGCAAGGCCTGAAAGAAATTACTGTGTCTGAATCTCGAATCTCAATATTGAAGGAGAGAGTAGTCTTTGCAACTTGTTAAAATCACTAGCTTTCCTCATTCGGACAGGTTCATACAGCAAAGTCTGTATGATGTCAAAAAGTGGTCGTTTAATTTCATTGGCTCAGCTAATTAGTACATGTTTGCAAATTCCTAAATTAGGCATTGGTCTTGTTGCTTTGGAAAGCTTGGACATTGTTGTTCAATCCCAACAATCTAAGACTGCAAGGCCTGAGGGTATTGTGTCTCGAATCTTGCATCAGCAAGATTGAAGTGAAGAGCATCTTTGTACTTGTTAAAAATCACTAGCTTGCCTCATACGGACAGTAAGTTCACAACACGGATGCCTCGTTGCTGCATAGCAAAGCCTGTATAATGCCAATTAGGGATGTATGACATAGACTGCGCGGCCTGAAGGATGCAGGTGTATGACTTTCGAATCAGAAGATGAGTAGAGGGTTCGAGTCCTCGCGTGGTCGTTTGATCTCATTAGCTCAGCTGACTTAAACATCTTTGCTAATGTCCCCGAGATCAGCGCATTGGTCTTGCTGCTTGGACATTAGCCATTCAGCTTTTATTATCGAACACTCGCAAGCGCTCCGATGATTGTATCCGGATCTGCATCTGCAATAGTGTCGGAAGAGTGCCTTTGTACTTATGTTAAAAATCACTAGCTTTCATGGTTCGGACAGGTTCACAACTTTTGATGTCTGTTGTTGCACAAGCAAAGTCTCGTATAATGTCAATTGGGCTGTATGATATGGACCGCGCGGCCTAAATGGATAGAGTGTTTTCTCGACTTGAATCAGAAGACTGAGGGCTTGAGTCCTTCGTGGTTGTTTAACTTCATTAGCTCAGCTGATTTAAACATCTGCTAATTCCCCTAAAACAAGGCATTGGTCTTGCTGCTTCGACATTAGTTATTCAACTTTTATTATCGAAGACCGAAGGCCTCGAGAATTATTGTGTCTGACTCTGAATCTCAACATTGAAGGAAAGAGTATCTTTGTACTTGTTAAAATCACTAGCTTTCCTCATTATAGTACCCAGGTTCACAATTTTGATGTCTGTTGTTGCATAGCAAAAGTCTGCAGCACGTCAATTGGGGATGTAGTGGTTTATAGACCGCCGTGGCCTAACGGATAGGCGCCTGACTTCGAATCAGAAGACTGAGTGTTCGAGTCCCTTTAGTGGTTGTTTGGTTTCATTAAGCTCAGCTGGTTTAAACATCTTTGCAATCTCCCCGGAATAAGGCATTGGTCTTTTGTTGCTTGGACATTGTTATTCAACTTTTATTATCGAAGACTGCAAGGCCTGAAACTATTGTAGACTGTAATCTGAATCTCAATATTGAAGGAAAGAGTATCTTTTGTACTTGTTAAAATCACTAGCTTTCCTCACTCGGACAGGTTCATACAGCAAAGTCACAGCATGATGCCGAAAGCGTCGCTTAACTTCATTGGCCTCAGTACTAATTAGTACATGTTTGCAATTCCCCTAAATAAGGCATTGCTCTTGTCGTCTTTGAAAAGCTTGGACATTCGTTGTTCAACTTTAATAATCTAAGACTGCCAAGGCCTGAGAATTATTGCGTCTGGATCTGCATCGCAAGATTGAAGGAAGCAGTATCTAAATGCTTGTGAAAAATCACTAGCTTCGTCCTCATTCTGACAGGTTCACAACTTTGATGTCTGTTGTTGCTAAGCTAAAGTCTGTATGATGTCAAATAGGGTCGTTTAACTTCATTAGCTCATCTAATTCGTACATGTTTGCAATCTCCCGGAATAAGGCATTGGTGTTGTTGTCTTTGAAAAGCTTGGGCATGGTTGTTCAACTTTTGGTAACAATCTAAGACTCGCAAGGCCTGAGAATTATTGCGCTCTGAGTCTCGCATCGCAATATTGAAGCGAGAAGAGTACCTCTGTACTTGTTAAACAATCACCAGCTTTCCTCATTGGGCCAGGTTCATACAGCAAAGTCTGTATGATGTCAAATAGGGTCGCCTAGCTTCATTGGCTCAGCTGATTAGTACATGTTTGCAATTCCCCTCAAATAAGGCATTGGTCTTGTTGTCTTTGAAAGCTTGGACATTGTTGTTCAACTTTAACAATCTAAGACCGCAAGGCCTGAGCATTGTTGTGTCTGAATGCTCGCATCGCACGGCTGAAGAAGAAGTACCCAGCTGTACTTGTTAGAAATCACGAGCTTTCCTCATTCGGACAGGTTCTGGCAACTTTGATGTCTGTTGTTGCTAAGCAAAGTCTGTATGATGCCAAATAGGGTCGTTTAACTTCATGAGCTCAAGCTAACTCGTACAAGTTGGCAATAGTCCCTAGATAAGGCATTGGCCTGGTTGCTTTGAAAAAGCGTGGGACATTGTTGTTCAACTTGAATCGTCTGAAGACTGCAAGGCCTGAGAAATTATTGTGTCTGAATCTCGCATCACAAGATTGAAGGGAAAGAAGTGTCTTTGTACTGAAAAAATCACTCAGCCACTCACCGCGGGCAGGTTCATGGAAGCGAAACCTGTATGATGTTCAAAATAAGGTGTCGCTTACGATTTCATTGGAACAGCTGATTTGTACACGCTCGCAATTTCCCCAAAAAGCATTGGTCTTATTGCTTGGAATAGCTTGGACATTGCCGTTCAACTTTAATAATCTAAGACTGCAAGGCCACAGAATTGTTGTGTCTGAATCTGTATTGCAAGACTGAAGGAAAGCAGTATCTTTGTACTTGTTAAAAATCGCTGCTTGCGCTCATGCCCGACAGGTTCGCAACTTTGATGTCTGCTGTTGCATAGCAAAGTCTGTGCAATGTCGATCAGGGATGGATAATATAGACTGGCGTGGCCTGATAGGTATAAGCTCTGACTTGAATCAGAAGACTGAGGGGTTCGAGTCCCTTCGTGATTTCGTTTAATTTCATTAGCTCCAGCTGATTTGAACATCTTTGCAATTTCCCAGACATAAGGCATTGGTCTTGTTCTTTGGACATTAGTTATTCAACTTTTGTTGTCGAAGACTACAGTAAGGCCCGAGAATTATTGTGTACCTGAATCTGAATCTCACATGTTGAAGGAAAGCAGTTATCTTTGCACTTGTTAAAATCGCTAGCTTTCCTCATTCGGACAGGTTCATACAGCAGCGTCTGTATGATGTCAAAAGCGGGTCCGTTTAATTTCATTGGCTCAGCTAATTAGTACATGTTTGCAATTCCCCTAAATAAGGCATTGGTCTTGTTGCTTTGAAAAGCTTGGACATTGTTGTTCAACTTTACTAATCTAAGACTGCAAGGCCTGAGAGTTGCTGTGTCTGAATCTGCATCGCAAGATTGAAGGAAAGAGTATCTTTGTACCTGTGAAAATCACTAGCTTCGCCTCATTTCTGACAGGGTTCACAACTTTGATGTCTGTTGTTGCTAAGCAAAGCCCGCATGATGTCACACAGGGTCGCTTAACTTCATTAGCTCATCTAAGACCGTGCATGCTGGCAGGGTCCCGAAACAGGCATTGGCGTTGCTCGCTTTGAAAAGCTTGCGCATGGTTGTTCAACTTTGGCCAATCTAAGACTGCAAGGCCTGAGAATGGTTGCGTCCGAATCTGGATCTCAATATTGAAAGGGAAAGAGCACCTCTGTGCCTGTAAAAATCACTAGCTTTCCTCGTTCGGACAGGTTCATACAGCAAAGTCTCGTATGATGTCAAAAAGGGTCGTTCGCTTTCATTGGCTCAGCTAATTAGTACATGTTTGCAATGTACCCCTAAATAAGGCATTGGTCACGTTGCTTTGAAAAGCTTGGCCGATTGTTGTTCAACTTCAATAATCTAAGACTGCAAGGCCTGAAATTGTGTGTGTCTGAATCTGCATCGCAAGATTGAGAAAGAGTATCTTTGTACTTGTGAAAAATCACTAGCTTGCCTCATTCGGACAGGTACACAACTTTGATGTCTGTTGTTGCTAATAAGCAAAGTCTTTATGATGTCAAATAGGGTAGTTTAATTTCATTAGCTCATCTAATTCGTACATGTTGGCAATTTCCCTAAATAAGGCATTGGTGTTGTTTCTTTGAAAGCTTGGACATTGTTGTTCAACTTTAATAATCTAAGACTGAGAGGCCTGAAATTATTGTGTCTGAATCTGCATCGCAATATTGAAGGAAAGGTACCCTTTTGTACTTGTTAAAAATCACTAACTTTCCTCATTGAGACAGGTTCATACACAGCAAAGTCTGTATGATGTCAAATTCGTTTAATTTCATTAAGTAGCTAATTTGTACACGATTTTGTTCCAAAATAAGGCATTGGTCTTGCTGCTTTGAATAGCTTGGACATTGTTGTTCAACTTTGGTAATCCTAAGACTGCATAAGACCTGAGAATTGCTGTTGTCTGAACTCTGAATCTCAACATTGAAGGAAAGAGGTATCTTTTGTACTTGTTAAAATCACTAGCTTTCCTCATTCGGACGAGGTTCATACAGCAAAGTCTCGTATGATGTCAAAAAGGGTCACGTTTAATTTCATTGGCTCAGCTAACTAGTACATGTTTGCGAATTCCCTAAATAAGGCATTGGTCTTGTTGCTTTGAAAAGCTTGGACATTGTTGTTCAACTTTAATAATCTAAGACTGCAAGGCCTCGAGAATTGTGTGTCTGAAGTCTCCATGCAAGATTGAAGGAAAGTTAGTATCTTTGTACTTGTTAAAAATCACTAGCTTGCCTCATTCGGACAGGTTCACAACTTTGATGTCTGTTGTATTGCATAGCAAAGTCTGTATAATGTCAATTAGGGATGCATATATATGAACCGCGTGGCCCAAGGATATTTTAGGTGTATGACTTCGAATCAGAAGATTGAGGGTTCTCGAAGTCCCGTCAGTGGTTATTTGTAATTTCATTAGCTCAAGCTTATTTAAACATCTTGTGCAATTTCCAGAAATAAGGCGACTGGTCTTGTTGCTTGGACATTGTTGGCTAAGCTTTTGTGTATCGAAGACTCGCAAGGCCTGCAGGTATTCGTTGTCTGAATCTGCATCGCTTAAGATTGAAGGAAAGAGTATCTTTGTAACTTGTTAAAAAATCACTAGCTTTCATAATTTCGGACAGGTTCACAACTTTGATCTCTGTTGTTGCATAGCGAAGCCTGTACCAATGTCAACTAGGGATGTACAACATGAACTGCGTTGGCCTAATGGATAAGTAAGCGCCCTGACTTCGAATCAGAAAGATTGAGGGCTTGAGTCCTTTCGCGGTTGCTTAATTACATTAGCTCAGCTGATTTAAACATCTTTGCAATTTCTAAAATAAGGCATTGGTCTTGTTGAGGCTACATTGTTATTCAACTTTTATTATCGAAAGACTGCAAGGCCTGAGAATTATTGTGTCCGAATTCGAGATCTCGGCCATTGAAGCGAAAGAGCATCTTTGCACTTGTCCAATCTGCTAAGTTCCTCATTCGCGCAGGTTCACAATTTTGATGTCTGTTGTTGCATAGCAAAGTCTGTATAACGCCAATTAGGGATGTGCTAATAGTCCGCTGCACTGGCCTAATGGATAAGGCGTCCGACTTCGAATCCAAAGATTGAGGGTTCGAAAAAGTCCCTTTGTGGTTTGTTTAATTTCAGTAGCTCAGCTGATTTAAGCATACTTGCAATTTCCTGAAACAAGGCATTGGACATTGTTATTCAGCTTTTATTACTCGAAGACGTGCAAGCGCCTGAGAATTGTGTGTCCTGAATCTGCATCGCGACGACTGAAAAGGAAGAGTGCCTTTGTACTCGTTAAAATCCCGAGCTTTCCTCATTCGGCAGGGCAGGTTCATACAGCAAAGTCTCGTATGACAGTCAAATAGGGTCGTGCTTAACTTCATTGGCTCAGCTAATTTGTACACGCTTGCAATTGTCCCAAAAAATGCATTGGTCTTATTGCTTTGAATAGCTTGGACATTTGTTGTTCAACTTTGCCAATCTTAAGACTGCAAGGCCTGAGAATTATTGTGTCTGAATCTGTACTGCAAAGATTGGAAGGAAAAGTATCTTTGCACTTGTTAAAAACCACTAGCTTGCCTCATTGGACAGGTTCACAATTCCTTTGATGTCTCGTTGTTTGCATGCAGCAAAGATCACCTATAATGTCAATTAGGGATGTATAATATAGAGTGCGTGGCCTAATGGATAGATGACGTCTGACTTCGAATCAGAGAGTGGTTCGGATCCTCGCCGTGTGGTTGTTTAATTTCATTTGACCCAGCTGGTTTAAACATCTT
This sequence comes from Oncorhynchus masou masou, assembly GCF_036934945.1. Classification (NCBI taxonomy): domain Eukaryota; kingdom Metazoa; phylum Chordata; class Actinopteri; order Salmoniformes; family Salmonidae; genus Oncorhynchus; species Oncorhynchus masou. The sequence goes on along the minus strand of NW_027009127.1, from coordinate 45,559 downwards.
TGCAATTTCCTAAAATAAAGGCATTGGTCTTGTTGCTGGAACACATTGTTATTCAACTTTTATTGTCGAAGACTGCAAGGCCTGAGAATTGTTGTCTGAATCTGAATCTCGATATTGAAGGAAGAGTATCTCTTTGTACTTGTTAAAATCACTAGCTTTCCTCCAAACTCGGACAGGCCTGCATACAGCAAAGTCTCGTATGATGTCAAAAAGGGCCGCTTACTTACAATGGCTCAGCTAATTCAGCAGCATGTTTGCAATTCCCCTAGACAAGGCATTGGTCTTTAAAGTTGCTTTGAAAAGCTTGGACATTGCTGCTCAACTTCAATAATCTAAGACTGCAAGGCCTGAGAATTATTGTGTACGAATCTGCATCGCAAGATTGAAGAGTATCTTTGTACTTGTTAAAATCACTAGCTTGCTCATTCGGACAGTTTCACAACTTTGATGTCTGTTGTTGCAGTAGCAAAGTCTGTATGATGTCAATTAGGGATGTGTAATATAGACTGCAGTGGCCTAAAGTGATAAGGTGTATGACTCCCCTCGAATCAGAAGATTGAGGTTCAGTCCTTTTGTGGTTGTTTAATTTCATTAGCTCAGCTGATTTAAACATCTTTGCAATTTCCCGAAATAAGGCATTGGTCTTGTTGCTTGGACATTGTTATTCAACTTTATTATCGAAGACTGCAAGGCCTGGGGGATTGTTGTGTCTGAATCTGCATCACAAGATTGAAGGAAGAGTGTCAACAATACTTGAAAAGAAAAATCACTGGCTTTCCTCATTCGGGCAGGTTCATGGAGGCAAATCTGTATGATGTCAAATAGAATTCGTTTAATTTCGTTGGCTCAGCTAATTTGTACACGTTTGCAATTTCCCAAAAAAAAGCATTGGTCTTATTGCTTTGAACCAAGCTTGGACATTGTTGTTCAACTTTAATAATCTAAGACTGCAAGGCCTGAAAATTATTGTGTCTGAATCTGTATTGCAAGATTGAAGGAAAGAGTATCTTTGTACTTGTTAAAAATCACTAGCTTTCCTCATTCGTACGGGTTCATAATTTTGGTCTATTGTTGCATAGCAAAGTCTGTATGATGTCAATTAGGGATGTATAATATAGACTAAGTGGCCTAATGGATAAGGCGTCTGACTTGAATCAGAAGAATGAGGTTCGAACCTTCGTGGTTGTTTAATTTCATTAGCTCAGCTGATTTAAACATCTTTGCAATTTCCCGAAATAGGCATTGGTCTTGTTGCTTGGACATTGTTATTCAACTTTTATTATCGAAGACTGCAAGGCTGAGAATTATTGTGTCTGAATCTGAATCTCAATACAGCAGAGGAAAGAGTATCTTCAGCCCAGCATTAAAATCACTAGCTTTCCTCATTCGGACAGGTTCATACAGCAAAGTCTGTATGATGTCCAAAAAGAGATCAGTTTAATTTCATTGGCTCAAACTAATTGTTGCATGTTTGCCATTCCCCTAAATGAGCATTGGTCTTGTTACTTTGAAAAGCTTGGACATTGTTGTTCGACTTTAGTAATCTAAGACTGCAAGGCCCGAGAATTCTGTCGTCTGCATCTGCATCATGAATTGAAGGAAAGCGACATCTTTGTACTTGTGAAAAATCACTAGCTTACCTCAAATCTGACAGGTTCACAACCTTTGATGTCTCGTTGTTGCTAAGCAAAGTCTGTATGATGTCAAATAGGGTCGCTCAATTTGAAGTAGCTTCATCTAACTCGTACATGTTGGTGAATTCCCGCGAAATAAGGCATTGGCGTTGTTGCTCGACAGCTATGGCGGCATGAATGTTCAACTTTAATAATCTAAGACTGCGAGAGCCACGAATTATTGATGCCTGAACTCGCATCGCAATATTGAAGGAAAAGAGTACCTTTGTACTTGTTAGCAATCACTAGCTTTTCCTCACTTCGGACGGGTTCATGCAGCAAAGTCTGTATATGATGTCAAATAGGGTGATTTAATTTCATTGGCTCAGCTAATTAGTACATGTTTGCAATTTCCCAAAATAAGGCATTGGTCTTATTGCTTTGAATAAACTTGGACATTGTTTGTTCAACTTTTAACAATCTAAGACTGCAAGGCCTGAGAATCTCGTTGCGTCTCGGACCTGTTATTTGCAAGATTGGAAGGAAAGCAGTATCTTTGCACTTGTTAAAAATCACTAGCTTTCATAGGTTCGATAACTTTGATGTCTGCTGTTGCATAGCAGGTCTGTATAATGTCAAATTAGGATGTATATTATAGACTGCTTAGCCTTCAATGGGATAAGGCGCCCGACTTCTCCGGGTGAAGATCTTGAGGGTTCGAAATCTCTTCGTCGGTTGATTTCAGCTCAGCTCGATATAAGCATCTTGTTGCTCGGACATTGTTGTTCAACTTTTATTATCTGTAAGACTGCAAGGCCTGAGAATTATTGTGTCTGAATCGAATCTCAATATTGAAGGAAAGCAGTATCTTGCACTTGTTAAAATCACTAGCTTTCCTCATCGCACAGGTTCTCAATTTTGATGTCTGCTATAGCTGCATAAAGCGTTCGTATGATATTATAGAGCATCGTGGACTAATTAACGACGTTCACTCGAATCAGAAGATTGAGGGGCTGCGGTCCCTTCGTTCTAATTTCACTAGCTCGATGTTTAAACATCTATGCAATTTCCTGAAATAAGGCATATGCTTGCTGCTTGGACATTGTTATTCCAACTTTTATTATCGAAGACTGCAAGGCCTGAGAATTATTGTGTCTGAATCTGAATCTCAATATTGAAGCGAGCATCTATCTTTGTACTTGTTAAGCTCACTAGCTTTCCTCATTCGGACAGCTTCATACATAGTCTCGTATGATGTCAAATAGGGTCGCTTAACTTCATTGGCCTCAGCTAATTGAGTACATGTTTGCTAGTCCCCATAAATATCGCATTGGTCTAATTGCTTGAATAAGTGACATTGTTGTTCAACTTTATATCCTAAAGACTGCAAGGTGCCCGGGATGTGTGTCCGAATCTGTATTGCAAGATTGAAGGAAGAGTATCTTTGTACTTGTTAAAAATCACTAGCTTGCCTCATTCGGACAGGTTCACAACTTTGATGTCTGTTGTTACTTAGCAAAGTCTGTATAATGTCAATTAGGGATGTATAATGAGCTAAGTGTGGCCTAATGGATAAGCGTCTGACTTGAATCAGAAGATTAGAAGGTTGAGTCCCTTGATGGTTGTTTAATTTCATTAGCTCAGCTCATTGGCTGTCTTTGTTCCCGAAATAAGGCATTGGTCTTATTTATGGACATTGGTATTCAACTTTTTTGTGCTCGAAGACTGCAAGGCCTGAGAATTATTGTGTCTGAATCTGAATCTCAATATTGAAGGAAAGAGTATCTTTGTACTTGTTAAAATCACTAGCTTTCCTCATTCGTACAGGTTCACAATTTTGATGTCTATTGTTGCATAGCAAAAGTCTGTATAATGTCAATTAGGATGTATAATATAGACTGCGTGGCCTAATGGATAAGCCGTCTGACTTGAATCAGAAGATTGAGGGTTCGAGTCCCTTGTGTAGTTGTCTAATTTCATTAGCTCAGCTGGTTTGAACATTGCAATTTCCCAAAATAATGAATTGCTTGTTGCTTGGACATTGTTATTCAGCTTTATTATCGAAGACTGCAAGGCCTGAGAATTATTGTGTCTGAATCTGCATCTCAATATTGAAGGAAAGAGTAGCTTTGTACTTGTTAAAATCACTAGCTTTCCTCATTCGGACAGGTTCATGTCTGTTGTTGCTAAGCAAAGTCTGTATGATGTCAAAATAGGGTCGTTTAATTTCATTGGCTCAGCTAATTCGTACATGTTTGCAATTCCCCTAAATAAGGCATTGGTCTTGTTGCTTTGAAAAGCGTGGACATTGTTGTTCAACTTTAATCATCTAAGACTGCAAGGCCTGAAAGGTGTGTGTCTGAATCTGCATCGCAAGATTGAAGGAAAGAGTATCTTTGTACTTGAAAAAATCACTAGCTTGCCTCATTCTGACAGGTTCACAACTTTGATGTCTGTTGTTGCTAAGCAAAGTCTGTATGATGTCAAATAGGGTCGTTTAATTTCATTTAGCTCATCTAATTCGTACATGTTGGCAATTTCCCGAAATAAGGCATTGGTGTTGTTGCTTTGAAAAGCTTGGGCATGGTTGTTCAACTTTAATAATCTAAGACTGCAAGGCCTGAGAATTATGTGTCTGAATCTGCATCGCAATATTGAAGGAAAGAGTACCTTTGTACTTGTTAAAAATCACTAGCTTTCCTCATTCGGACAGGTTCATACAGCAAAGTCTGTATGATGTCAAATAAAGAGTTTAATTTCATTGGCTCATCTAATTAGTACATGTTGGCAATTTCCCTAAATAAGGCATTGGTGTTGTTGCTTTGAAAAGCTTGGGCATGGTTGTTCAACTTTAATAATCTAAGACTGCAAGGCCTGAGAATTATTGTGTCTGAATCTGAATCTCAAGATTGAAGGAAAGAGTATCTTTGTACTTGTTAAAATCACTAGCTTTCCTCATTCGGACAGGTTCATACTTTGATGTCAAGAAAAGTCTGTGATGTCAAATAGTGTCGTTTAATTTCATTGGCTCAGCTAATTAGTACATGTTTGCTATTCCCATAAATAAGGCATTGGTCTAATTGCTTTGAATAGCGTGGACATTGTTGTTCAACTTGAATCATCTAAGACTGCAAGGCCTGAGAATTATTGTGTCTGAATCTGCATCGCAAGATTGAAGGAAAGAGTATCTTTGTACTTGTTAAAAATCACTAGCTTTCATCATTCGGACAGGTTCACCTTTTGATGTCTGTTGTTGCATAGCAAAGTCTGTATAATGTCAATTAGGGATGTATAATATAGACTGCGTGGCCTAATGGATAAGCCGTCTGACTTCGAATCAGAAGATTGAGGGTTCGAGTCCCTTCGTGGTTGTTTAATTTCATTAGCTCAGCTGATTTAAACATCTTTGCAATTTCCGAAATAAGGCAATGGTCTTGTTGCTTGGACATTGTTATTCAACTTTATTATCGAAGACTGCAAGGCCTGGGAATTATTGTGTCTGAATCTGAATCTCAATATTGAAGGAAAGAGTATCTTTGTACTTGTTAAAATCACTAGCTTTCCTCATTCGGACAGGTTCATATGTCAGCATAGCAAAGTCTGTATAATGTCAATTAGGGACATATAATATAGACTTGGCCTAATGGATGGCTCAGACTAATCAGAAGATTGAGGGTACATGTGGTTGCAATTTCATTAGCTCAGCTAAAAATCTTTGCATTGGTCTAAGGTTGCTTTGTTGCGTGGACATTGTTGTTCAACTTTATTCATCGAAGACTGCAAGGCCCTGAGAATTATTGTGTCTGAATCTGCATCACAATATTGAAGGAAAGAGTGTCTTTGTACTTGAAAAATCACTAGCTTTCCTCATTCGGGCAGGTTCATAGAGCAAAGTCTGTATGATGTCTATTGTTGCATTTCATTAGTCTGTATAATGTCACATGTTGGCAATTTCCCGAAATAAGGCATTGGTGTTGTTGCCTAATGGATACATTGTTGTCTCAACTTGAATCAGAATCTGAGACTGCAAGGCCTGAGTGGTTGTCTGAATTCTTAGCATCACAAGATTGAAGGAAAGATCTTTGTACTTGTTAAAATAATGAAGTGGTCTTTCCTCATTGGACATTGTTCACAACTTTTATTATCTGTTGTTGCTAAGCAAAGCCTGTATGATGTCAAATAGTGTGTCTGAATCTCAGCAATTCGTAATTTGGCAATTTCCCTAAATAAGGCATTGGTCTGGTTGCTTTTAAAAATTGGTCATTGTTGTTCAACTCACATCTAAGACTACAAGGCCTGAGAATTTTGTGTCTGAATCTTGCATCACAAGATTGAAGGAAATAGTGTCTTTGTACATGATAATATAGACTAGTTTCCTCATTCGGATGCAGGTTCATAGAGCAAAGATTGTTGATGTCAAATAGGGTCGTTTTAATTTCATTAGCTCAGCTAATTTAAACATCTATGCAATTTCCTAAAATAATGCTTTGGTCTTACTTTGCTTGGACATTGTTGTTCAACTTTTATTATCTAAGACTGCAAGGGAAGGCCTGAAATTATTGTGTCTGAATCTGAATCTCAATATTGAAGGAAAGAGTATCTTTGTACTTGTTAAAATCCCTAGCTTTCCTCATTCGGACAGGTTTATACAGCAAAGTCTGTATGATGTCAAATAGGGTCGTTTTAATTTCATTGGCTCAGCTAATTTGTACATGTTTGCAATTTCCCAAAATAAGGCATTGGTCTTATTGCTTTGAATAGCTTGGACATTGTTTTTCAGCTTTAATAATCTAAGACTGCAAGGCCTGAGAATTATTGTGTCTGAATCTGCATCGCAAGATTGAAGGAAAGAGTATCTTTGTACTTGTTAAAAATCACTAGCTTTTTCATCATTCTGACAGGTTCACAACTTTGATGTCTGTTGTTGCTAGCAAAGTCTGTATGATGTCAATTAGGGATTTATAATATAGACTTAGCTCATGAATAAGGTGTCTGACTACATGAAGATTGGCAATTTCCCGAAATTTAATTTCATTGCTCAGCTGTTGTTTTGCTTTGAAATAAGGCATTGGGTTGCATGGACATTGTTATTCAACTTTATTATCGAAGACTGCAAGGCCTGAGAATTATTGTGTCTGAATCTGAATCTCAATATTGAAGGAAAGAGTATCTTTGTACTTGTTAAAATCACTAGCTTTCCTCATTCGGACAGGTTCATACAGCAAAGTCTGTATGATGTCAAATAGGGTCGTTTAACTTCATTGGCTCAGCTAATTAGTACATGTTTGCAATTCCCCTAAAATAAGGCATTGGTCTTGTTGCATTGAAAAGCGTGGACATTGTTGTTCAACTTTCATCATCTAAGACTGCAAGGCCTGAAATTATGTGTCTGAATCTGCATCACAAGATTGAAGGAAAGAGTGTCTTTGTACTTGAAAAATCACTAGCTTTCCTCATTCGGGCAGGTTCATAGAGCAAAGTCTGTATGATGTCAAATAGGGTCGTTTAATTTCATTAGCTCATCTAATTCGTACATGTTGGCAATTTCCCGAAATAAGGCATTGGTGTTGTTGCTTTGAAAAGCGGGGACATTGTTGTTCAACTTGAATCATCTAAGACTGCAAGGCCTGAGAATTATTGTGACTGAATCTGCATCACAAGATTGAAGGAAAGAGTATCTTTGTACTTGAAAAATCACTAGCTTTCCTCATTCTGACAGGTTCATAGTCTGTTGTTGCTAAGCAAAGTCTGTATGATGTCAAATAGGGTCGTTTAATTTCATTAGCTCATCTAATTCGTACATGTTGGCAATTTCCCTAAATAAGGCATTGGTCTTGTTGCTTTGAAAACTTGGACATGGTTGTTCAACTTTAATAATCTAAGACTGCAAGGCCTGAGAATTATTGTGTCTGAATCTGCATCGCAATGATTGAAGGAAAGAGTATCTTTGTACTTGTTAAAAATCCTAGCTTTCCTCATTCGGGCAGGTTCATACAGCAAAGTCTGTATGATGTCAAATAGGGTCGTTTAATTTCATTAGCTCATCTAATTCGTACATGTTGGCAATTTCCCGAAATAAGGCATTGGTCTTATTGCTTTGAATAGCTTGGACATTGTTTTTCAACTTTAATAATCTAAGACTGCAAGGCCTGAAATTATTGTGTCTGAATCTGAATCTCAAGATTGAAGGAAGAGTATCTTTGTACTTGTTAAAATCACTAGCTTTCATCATTCGGACAGGTTTATACTGTTGTTGCATAGCAAAGTCTGTATAATGTCAATTATATAATATAGACTTCGTTTAATTTGTCTGACTTAGAATCAGAAGATTGAGGGGTTCAGCTTCGTGGTTGTTTAATTTCATTACATGATTTAAACATTTTGCAATTTCCCGAAATAAGGCATTGGTCTTGTTGCTTGGACATTGTTGTTCAACTTTAATTATCGAAGACTGCAAGGCCTGAAATTATTGTGTCTGAATCTGAATCTCAATATTGAAGGAAAAGAAGTATCTTTGTACTTGTTAAAAATCACTAGCTTTCCTCATTCGGACAGGTTCATACTGTTGTTGCTTTAGCAAAGTCTGTATGATGTCAAATAGGGTCGTTTTAATTTCATTAGCTCATCTAATTAGTACATGTTGGCAATTTCCCTAAATAAGGCATTGGTGTTGTTGCTTTGAAAAGCTTGGGCATGGTTGTTCAACTTGAATCATCTAAGACTTTGCAAGGCCTGAGAATTATTGTCTGAATCTGCATCACAAGATTGAAGGAAGAGTGTCTTTGTAGTTGAAAAATCACTAGCTTTCCTCATTCGGACAGGTTCATACAGCAAAGTCTGTCAAATGGTCGTTTAATTTCATTAGCTCATCTAATTCGTACATGTTTGCAATTCCCTAAATAAGGCATTGGTGTTGTTGCATTGAAAAGCTTGGACATTGTTGTTCAACTTGAATAATCTAAGACTGCAAGGCCTGAGAATTATTGTGACTGAATCTGCATCGCAAGATTGAAGGAAAGAGTGTCTTTGTACTTGTTAAAAATCACTAGCTTTCCTCATTCGGACAGGTTCATAGAGTCAAAGTCTGTATGATGTCAAATAGGTCGTTTTAATTTCATGAGCTCAGCTAATTCGTACATGTTTGCAATTTCCCTAAATAAGGCATTGGTCTTGCTTTGAAAAGCTTGGACATTGTTGTTCAACTTGAATCATCTAAGACTGCAAGGCCTGAGAATTATTGTGTCTGAATCTGCATCACAAAGTTGAAGGAAAGAGTATCTTTGTACTTGAAAAATCACTAGCTTTCCTCATTCGGGCAGGTTCATACAGCAAAAGTCTGTATGATGTCAAATAGGTCGTTTAATTTCATTGGCTCAGCTAATTAGTACATGTTTGCAATTTCCCTAAATAAGGCATTGGTCTTATTGCTTTGAATAAGCTTGGACATTGTTGTTCAACTTTAATAATCTAAGACTGCAAGGCCTGAGAATTATTGTGTCTGAATCTGCATCGCAAGATTGAAGGAAAGAGTAGTTTGTACTTGTTAAAGTGTAACTTTCCTCATTCGGACAGGTTCACAACTTTGATGTCTGTTGTTGCTAAGCTAAGTTGACATGTCAAATAGTGTCGTTTAATTTCGCATTTGCTAGCTAATTTAGGCTAATTTCCCTGAAAAGTTGGTCATTGCTAGCAAGATAGACATTGTTAGTCCAACTCAAAACATCACCTTAAACAACGTGCATGCAGAAGTAAACCAAATAAATGACCTAATGGCGCACTGAATCAAACACTTTTGTTAAGCCAAGTAGTTTGCATTTCGAAGAGTTTCTTCTTGATTTTGAGGAGAGAGTCTTTTGTCGTTGTTTAGCCGGCCATGTTCCCGGAAGCAGCAGTCGTAAATTCCCGTTTTTTACTCAATTTAAACGTCACGTTTCTCCATTTCTACTTCCTCTCGGACCTGATTGGATATTGTTTGTTCCCTTACCGATCTAAGAACTGTCTACAGTTCAATAACGACATAGACGTATAAGAAGGGTAAACAAATACACTGACGGTAAATCAGTTCTTATTGGATGGTATCATAAGTATTTTACTATCATTCAGTTGTCTCAGATAATTGACTTAATGGCTTCACTTGATCTTACAAATTATTTATTCAATACTGTAAGGGTAAATGTAAAATGCACAAATAATATGTATTAGCTGCAAAAATGTGTCTTCTCAGCTGATGAAATTAAACCCATTCAATAGAGACATCAAAGTGACTGATGTAAACTGTCCGAATGAGGAAAGCTAGTGGTTTTTAACAAGTCAAAGATACTCTTTCCTTCAATCTTGCGCCTGATTCAGACACAATTGTTGGTCAGGCCTTGCAGTCTTAGATTATTAAGTTGAACAACAATGTCGTTAAGCATTTTCATCAACAAGACTAATGCCTTATTTAGTTTTTCAACATGTAAATTAGCTGAGCTTGAAATTAAACCCCCCCCCATTTGGTATCATGCTGACTGCTGTATGAACCTGTCCGAATGAGGAGATTAGTGATATTTAACAAGTTAAAGATACTCATTTGGTTGCTATGCAGATTCAGACACAATTAAATAAGGCCTTGCAGTCTTAGATTATTAAAGTTGAACAACAATGTCCAAGTGAAAGCAACAAGACCAATGCCTTATTTAGGGAGTTGCAAAGTTTGAATTATCTAGCTGAGCTGATGAAATTAAACAACCCTATTTGACATCATGCTGACTGCTGTATGAACTGTCCGAATGAGGAAAACTGATTTTTAACAAGTGCAAAGATACTCCTTTCTGCCTTCAAGCTTGCCATTCAGATTCAGACACAATTAATGCTAGCAACAAGAGCTATTTAGCAGGCCTTGCATATTAAATTGAACAACAATGTCCAACCACGAAGCAACAAGACCAATGCCTTATTTAGGCTAGTCAACTTGTTTGAATTAGCTCAGTCTGATGAAATTAAACGACTTGCTATTTGACATCATGCTGTAACTGTCCCAATGAGGAAAACTAGTGATTTTTAACAAGTGCAAAGATACTCTTCCTTCAAGCTTGCCATTCAGATTCAGACACAATTAATTCTCAGGCCTTGCAGTCTTAGATTATTAAAGTTGAACAACAATGTCCAAGCTTTTCAAACAACAAGACCAATGCCTTATTTAGGCTAGTTGCAAAGATGTTTGAATTAGCTGAGCTGATGAAATTAAACGACCCTATTTGACATCATGCTGACTTCTGTCAACAGAATCTGTCCGAATGAGGAAATTTTTACAATACAAAGATTTTTCTTAACATGCAAGTCAAAGATACTCTTCCTTCAAGCTTGCCATTCAGATTCAATGTACAACAAGATTTATTTTGGGAAATTCAGATGTTCAATCTTCAGCTGAGCTTATGAACATTTAGATTATTAAAGTTGAACAACAATGTCCAAGCTTTTCAAAGCAACAAGACCAATGCCTTATTTAGGATTAGGTAGTTTATGTTAATTGAACAAGGAACCTATTTGACATCATAAAGACTTTGCTATGCAACAATAGACATCAAAATTGTGAACTGTCCCAATGAGGAAAGCTAGTGATTTTTAACAAGTACAAAGATACTCTTTCCTTCAATCTTGCGATGCAGATTCAGACACAATAATTCTCAGGCCTTGCAGTCTTAGATTATTAAAGTTGAACAACAATGTCCAAGCTTTTCAAAGCAACAAGACCAATGCCTTATTTAGGAGCTAAATTGCAAACATGTTCTGACGAATTAGCTGAGCCAATGAAATTAAACGACCCTATTTGACATCATACAGACTTTGCTGTATGAACTGTCCGAATGAGGAAAGCTAGTGATTTTTAACAAGTACAAAGATACTCTTTCCTTCAATCTTGTGATGCAGATTCAGACACAATAATTCTCAGGCCTTGCAGTCTTAGATTATTAAGTTGAACAACAATGTCCAAGCTTTTCAAAGCAACAAGACCAATGCCTTATTTAGGGTAGAAATTGCCAACATGTACGAATTAGCTGAGCTCAATGAAATTAAACGACCCTATTTGACATCATGACTTTGCTGTATGAATCTTGTGAACCCCAATGAGGAAAGCTAGTGATTTTTAACAAGTAAAAGATACTCTTTCCTTCAATCTTGCGATGCAGATTCAGACACAATTAATTCTCAGGCCTTGCAGTCTTAGATTATTAAAGTTGAACAACAATGTCCAAGCTTTTCAAAGCAACAAGACCAATGCCTTATTTAGGGAAATTGCAAACATGTTCGAATTAGCTGAGCTAATGAAATTAAACGACCCTATTTGACATCATACAGACTTTGCTGCAACAACAGACATATGAACCTGTCCGAATGAGGAAAGCTAGTGATTTTTAACAAGTACAAAGATACTCTTTCCTTCAATCTTGCGATGCAGATTCAGACACAATAATTCTCAGGCCTTGCAGTCTTAGATTATTAAAGTTGAACAACAATGTCCAAGCTTTTCAAAGCAACAAGACCAATGCCTTATTTAGGGAAATTGCAAACATGTACGAATTAGCTGAGCTAATGAAATTAAACGACCCTATTTGACATCATACAGACTTTGCTTATGCAACAACAGACATCAAAGTTGAGAACCTGTCCGAATGAGGAAAGCTAGTGATTTTTAACAAGTACAAAGATACTCTTTCCTTCAATCTTGCGATGCAGATTCAGACACAATAATTCTCAGGCCTTGCAGTCTTAGATTATTAAAGTTGAACAACAATGTCCAAGCTTTTCAAAGCAACAAGACCAATGCCTTATTTAGGTAAATTGCAAACATGTACTAATTAGCTGAGCTAATGAAATTAAACGACCCTATTTGACATCATACAGACTTTGCTGACATATTGAACCTGTCCGAATGAGGAAAGCTAGTGATTTTTAACAAGTACAAAGATACTCTTTCCTTCAATATTGAGATTCAGATTCAGACACAATAATTCTCAGGCCTTGCAGTCTTAGATTATTAAAGTTGAACAACAATGTCCAAGCTTTTCAAAGCAACAAGACCAATGCCTTATTTAGGGAAATTGCCAACATGTACGAATTAGCTGAGCTAATGAAATTAAACGACCCTATTTGACATCATACAGACTTTGCTGTATGAACCTGTCCGAATGAGGAAAGCTCGTGATTTTTAACAAGTACAAAGATACTCTTTCCTTCAATCTTGCGATGCAGATTCAGACACAATAATTCTCAGGCCTTGCAGTCTTAGATTGAAAGTTGAACAACCATGCAACAAGAGCAATGCCTTATTTTGGGAAATTGCAAAGATGTTCAAATCAAAGAGCTTATGAAATTAAACAACCACGTAGGGACTGTCCAATCTTCTGATTCGAAACGCTTATGAATTAGTTACACAGTTAAACATCCCTATTTGACATCATACAGACTTTGCTATGCAACAATAGACATCAAAATTGTGAACCTGTCAGAATGAGGAAAGCTAGTGATTTTTAACAAGTACAAAGATACTCTTTCCTTCAATCTTGCGATGCAGATTCAGACACAATAATGCTCAGGCCTTGCAGTCTTAGATTATTAAAGTTGAACAACAATGTCCAAGCTTTTCAAAGCAACAAGACCAATGCATTATTTAGTGGAATAGCAAACATGTACGACTTAGCTGAGCTCATGAAATTAAACGACCCTATTTGACATCATACAGACTTTGCTCAGATGAACCTGTCCGAATGAGGAAAGCTAGTGATTTTTAACAAGTACAAAGATACTCTTTCCTTCAATCTTGCGATGCAGATTCAGACACAATAATGCTCAGGCCTTGCAGTCTTAGATTATTAAAGTTGAACAACAATGTCCAAGCTTTTCAAAGCAACAAGACCAATGCCTTATTTAGGGAAATTGCAAACATGTACTAATTAGCTGAGCCAATGAAATTAAACGACCCTATTTGACATCATACAGACTTTGCTGTAGACATGAACCTGTCCGAATGAGGAAAGCTAGTGATTTTTAACAAGTACAAAGATACTCTTTCCTTCAATCTTGCGATGCAGATTCAGACACAATAATTCTCAGGCCTTGCAGTCTTAGATTATTAAAGTTGAACAACAATGTCCAAGCTTTTCAAAGCAACAAGACCAATGCCTTATTTAGGGAAATTGCAAACATGTACGAATTAGCTGAGCTAATGAAATTAAACGACCATATTTGACATCATACAGACTTTGCTATGCAACAACAGACATCAAAGTTGTGAACCTGTCCGAATGAGGAAAGCTAGTGATTTTTAACAAGTACAAAGATACTCTTTCCTTCAATCTTGTGATGCAGATTCAGACACAATAATTCTCAGGCCTTGCAGTCTTAGATTATTAAAGTTGAACAACAATGTCCAAGCTTTTCAAAGCAACAAGACCAATGCCTTATTTAGGGAAATTGCAAACATGTACCAATTAGCTGAGCCAATGAAATTAAACGACCCTATTTGACATCATACAGACTTTGCTGTATGAACCTGTCCGAATGAGGAAAGCTAGTGATTTTTAACAAGTACAAAGATACTCTTTCCTTCAATATTGAGATTCAGATTCAGACACAATAATTCTCAGGCCTTGCAGTCTTCGATAATAAAAGTTGAATAACAATGTCCAAGCAACAAGTGCAATGCCTTATTTTGGGAAATTGCAATGTTCAAACCAGCTGAGCTAATGAAATTATACAACCACGAAGGGACTCGAACTCTCAATCTTCTGATTCGAAGTCAGACGGCTTATCCATTAGGCCACGCAGTCTATATTATACATCCCTAATTGACATTATACAGACTTTGCTATGCAACAACAGACATCAAATTTGTGAACCTGTCCGAATGATGAAAGCTAGTGATTTTTAACAAGTACAAAGATACTCTTTCCTTCAATCTTGCAATGCAGATTCAGACACAATAATTCTCAGGCCTTGCAGTCTTCGATAATAAAAGTTGAATAACAATGTCCAAGCAACAAGACCAATACCTTATTTTGGGAAATTGCATTGATGCTTAAATCAGCTGAGCTAATGAAATTAAACAACCACGAAGGGACTCGAACCCTCAATCTTCTGATTCGAAGTCAGACGCCTTATCCATTAGGCCACGCAGTCTATATTATACATCCCTAATTGACATTATACAGACTTTGCTATGCAACAACAGACATCAAAGATGTGAACCTGTCCGAATGAGGAAAGCTAGTGATTTTTAACAAGTACAAAGATACTCTTTCCTTCAATATTGAGATTCAGATTCAGACACAATAATTCTCAGGCCTTGCAGTCTTCGATAATAAAAGTTGAATAACAATGTCCAAGCAACAAGACCAATGCCTTATTTCAAATTGCAAAGATGTTTAAATCAGCTGAGCTAATGAAATTAAACAACCATGAAGGGACTCGAACCCTCAATCTTCTGATTCGAAGTCAGACGCCTTATCCATTAGGCCACGCATCTATATTATATGTCCCTAATTGACATTATACAGACTTTGCTATGCAACAACAGACATCAAATTGTGAACCTGTCCGAATGAAAAGCTAGTGATTTTTAACAAGTACAAAGATACTCTTTCCTTCAATCTTGCGATGCAGATTCAGACACAATAATTCTCAGGCCTTGCAGTCTTCGATAATAAAAGTTGAATAACAATGTCCAAGCAACAAGACCAATGCCTTATTTGGGGAAATTGCAAAGATGTTTAAATCAGCTGAGCTAATGAAATTAAACAACCACGAAGGGACTCGAACCCTCAATCTTCTGATTCAAGTCAGACGCCTTATCCATTAGGCCACGCAGTCTATATTATACATCCCTAATTGACATTATACAGACTTTGCTATGCAACAACAGACATCAAAGTTGTGAACCTGTCCGAATGAGGCAAGCTAGTGATTTTAACAAGTACAAAGATACTCTTTCCTTCAATCTTGCAATGCAGATTCAGACACAATAATTCTCAGGCCTTGCAGTCTTAGATTATTAAAGTTGAACAACAATGTCCAAGCTTTCAAAGCAACAAGACCAATGCCTTATTTATGGGAATTGCAAACATGTACTAATTAGCTGAGCCAATGAAATTAAACGACCCTATTTGACATCATACAGACTTTGCTGTATGAACAACAGACCAAAGTGTCGAATGAGGAAAGCTAGTGATTTTAACAAGTACAAAGATACTCTTTCCTTCAATATTGAGATTCAGATTCAGACACAATAATTCTCAGGCCTTGCAGTCTTAGATTATTAAAGTTGAACAACAATGTCCAAGCTTTTCAAAGCAACAACACCAATGCCTTATTTCAAATTGCAACATGTTTAGATGAGCTACCTGACATCATACAGACTTTGCTGTATGAACCTGTCCGAATGAGGAAAGCTAGTGATTTTTAACAAGTACAAAGGTACTCTTTCCTTCAATATTGCGATTCAGATTCAGACACAATAATTCTCAGGCCTTGCAGTCTTAGATTATTAAAGTTGAACAACAATGTCCAAGCTTTTCAAAGCAACAACACCAATGCCTTATTTAGGAAATTGCCAACATGTACGAATTAGATGAGCTAATGAAATTAAACGACCCTATTTGACATCATACAGACTTTGCTTAGCAACAACAGACATCAAAGTTGTGAACCTGTCAGAATGAGGCAAGCTAGTGATTTTTCACAAGTACAAAGATACTCTTTCCTTCAATCTTGCGATGCAGATTCAGACACAATAATTCTCAGGCCTTGCAGTCTTAGATTATTAAAGTTGAACAACAATGTCCAAGCTTTTCAAAGCAACAAGACCAATGCCTTATTTAGGAAATTGCCAACATGTACTAATTAGCTGAGCCAATGAAATTAAACGACCCTATTTGACATCATACAGACTTTGCTGTATGAACCTGTCCGAATGAGGAAAGCTAGTGATTTTAACAAGTACAAAGATACTCTTTCCTTCAATATTGAGATTCAGATTCAGACACAATAATTCTCAGGCCTTGCAGTCTTCGATAATAAAAGTTGAATAACAATGTCCAAGCAAAGACCAATTCAATTTCGGAAATTGCAAAGATGTTTAAATCAGCTGAGCTAATGAAATTAAACAACCACGAAGGGACTCGAACCCTCAATCTTCTGATTCGAAGTCAGACGCCTTATCCATTAGGCCACGCAGTCTATATTATACATCCTAATTGACATTATACAGACTTTGCTATGCAACAACAGACATCAAAGTTGTGAACCTGTACGAATGAGGAAAGCTAGTGATTTTTAACAAGTACAAAGATACTCTTTCCTTCAATCTTGCGATGCAGATTCAGACACAATAATTCTCAGGCCTTGCAGTCTTCGATAATAAAAGTTGAATAACAATGTCCAATGCCTTATTTCGGGAAATTGCAAAGATGTTTAAATCAGCTGAGCTAATGAAATTAAACAACCACGAAGGGACTCGAACCTTCAATCTTCTGATTCGGGAAGTCAGACGCCTTATCCATTAGGCCACGCAGTCTATATTATACATCCTAATTGACATTATACAGACTTTGCTATGCAACAACAGACATCAAAGTTGTGAACCTGTCCGAATGAGGCAAGCTAGTGATTTTTAACAAGTACAAAGATACTCTTTCCTTCAATCTTGCAATACAGATTCAGACACAATAATTCTCAGGCCTTGCAGTCTTAGATTATTAAAGTTGAACAACAATGTCCAAGCTATTCAAAGCAATTAGACCAATGCCTTATTTATGGGAATTGCAAACATGTACTAATTAGCTGAGCCAATGAAATTAAACGACCCTATTTGACATCATACAGACTTTGCTGTATGAACCTGTCCGAATGAGGAAAGCTAGTGATTTTTAACAAGTACAAAGATACTCTTTCCTTCAATCTTGATTCAGATTCAGACACAATAATTCTCAGGCCTTGCAGTCTTCGATAATAAAAGTTGAATAACAATGTCAAAGCAACAAGACCAATGCCTTATTTTGGGAAATTGCATTGATGTAAATCAGCTGAGCTAATGAAATTAAACAACCTATTTGAAGGATTCAATCTTCTGATTCAAGTCAGACGCCTTATCCATTAGACAGTCATATACATCAATTGACATTATACAGACTTTGCTATGCAACAATAGACATCAAAATTGTGAACCTGTACGAATGAGGAAAGCTAGTGATTTTAACAAGTACAAAGATACTCTTTCCTTCAATATTGAGATTCAGATTCAGACACAATAATTCTCAGGCCTTGCAGTCTTCGATAATAAAGTTGAACAACAATGTCCAAGCAACAAGACCAATGCCTTATTTCGGGAAATTGCAAAGATGTTTAAATCAGCTGAGCTAATGAAATTAAACAACCACGAAGGGACTCGAACCCTCAATCTTCTGATTCAGAAGTCAGACGCCTTATCCATTAGGCCAATGCAGTCTATAATATACATCCCTAATTGACATTATACAGACTTTGCTATGCAACAACAGACATCAAAGTTGTGAACCTGTCCGAATGAGGCAAGCTAGTGATTTTTAACAAGTACAAAGATACTCTTTCCTTCAATCTTGCAATGCAGATTCAGACACAATAATTCTCAGGCCTTGCAGTCTTAGATTATTAAAGTTGAACAACAATGTCCAAGCTATTCAAAGCAATAAGACCAATGCCTTATTTTGGGAAATTGCAAACATGTACTAATTAGCTGAGCCAATGAAATTAAACGACCCTATTTGACATCATACAGACTTTGCTGTATGAACCTGTCCGAATGAGGAAAGCTAGTGATTTTTAACAAGTACAAAGGTACTCTTTCCTTCAATATTGCGATGCAGATTCAGACACAATAATTCTCAGGCCTTGCAGTCTTAGATTATTAAAGTTGAACAACCATGCCCAAGCTTTTCAAAGCAACAACACCAATGCCTTATTTCGGGAAATTGCCAACATGTACGAATTAGATGAGCTAATGAAATTAAACGACCCTATTTGACATCATACAGACTTTGCTTAGCAACAACAGACATCAAAGTTGTGAACCTGTCAGAATGAGGCAAGCTAGTGATTTTTCACAAGTACAAAGATACTCTTTCCTTCAATCTTGCGATGCAGATTCAGACACAATAATTCTCAGGCCTTGCAGTCTTAGATTATTAAAGTTGAACAACAATGTCCAAGCTTTTCAAAGCAACAAGACCAATGCCTTATTTAGGGAATTGCAAACATGTACTAATTAGCTGAGCCAATGAAATTAAACGACCCTTTTTGACATCATACAGACTTTGCTGTATGAACCTGTCCGAATGAGGAAAGCTAGTGATTTTAACAAGTACAAAGATACTCTTTCCTTCAATATTGAGATTCAGATTCAGACACAATAATTCTCAGGCCTTGCAGTCTTCGATAATAAAAGTTGAATAACAATGTCCAAGCAACAAGACCAATGCCTTATTTCGGGAAATTGCAAAGATGTTTAAATCAGCTGAGCTAATGAAATTAAACAACCACGAAGGGACTCGAACCCTCAATCTTCTGATTCGAAGTCAGACGCCTTATCCATTAGGCCACGCAGTCTATATTATACATCCCTAATTGACATTATACAGACTTTGCTATGCAACAACAGACATCAAAATTGTGAACCTGTCGAATGAGGAAAGCTAGTGATTTTTAACAAGTACAAAGATACTCTTTCCTTCAATCTTGCAATACAGATTCAGACACAATAATTCTCAGGCCTTGCAGTCTTAGATTATTAAAGTTGAACAACAATGTCCAAGCTATTCAAAGCAATAAGACCAATGCCTTTTTTGGGAAATTGCAAACGTGTACAAATTAGCTGAGCCAATGAAATTAAACGACCTATTTGACATCATACAGACTTTGCTCTATGAACCTGTCCGAATGAGGAAAGCTAGTGATTTTTCAAGTACAAAGACACTCTTTCCTTCAATCTTGTGATGCAGATTCAGACACAATAATTCTCAGGCCTTGCAGTCTTAGATTATTAAAGTTGAATAACAATGTCCAAGCAACAAGACCAATGCCTTATTTCGGGAAATTGCAAAGATGTTTAAATCAGCTGAGCTAATGAAATTAAACAACCACAAAACTTGCCCTCAATCTTCTGATTCAAGTCATACACCTTATCCATTAGGCCACGAATATTATACATCCCTAATTGACATCATACAGACTTTGCTATGCAACAACAGACATCAAAGTTGTGAACCTGTCCGAATGAGGCAAGCTAGTGATTTTTAACAAGTACAAAGATACTCTTTCCTTCAATCTTGCGATGCAGATTCAGACACAATAATTCTCAGGCCTTGCAGTCTTAGATTATTAAAGTTGAACAACAATGTCCAAGCTTTTCAAAGCAACAAGACCAATGCCTTATTTAGGGGAATTGCAAACATGTACTAATTAGCTGAGCCAATGAAATTAAACGACCCTTTTTGACATCATACAGACTTTGCTGTATGAACCTGTCCGAATGAGGAAAGCTAGTGATTTTAACAAGTACAAAGATACTCTTTCCTTCAATATTGAGATTCAGATTCAGACACAATAATTCTCAGGCCTTGCAGTCTTAGATTATTAAAGTTGAACAACAATGTCCAAGCTTTTCAAAGCAAGACCAATGCCTTATTTCGGAAATTGCAAACATGTTTAAATCAGCTGAGCTAATGAAATTAAACAACCACGATGGGACTCATAATCTTCTGATTCGAAGTCAGACTCTATATTATACATCCCTAATTGACATTATACAACATGCACAGACATCAAAGTTGTGAACCTGTCCGAATGAGGAAAGCTAGTGATTTTTAACAAGTACAAAGATACTCTTTCCTTCAATCTTGCAATGCAGATTCAGACACAATAATTCTCAGGCCTTGCAGTCTTAGATTATTAAAGTTGAACAACAATGTCCAAGCTTTTCAAAGCAATAAGACCAATGCCTTATTTAGGGGAATTGCAAACATGTACGAATTAGCTGAGCCAATGAAATTAAACGACCCTATTTGACATCAACAGACTTTGCTGTGAACCTGTCCGAATGAGGAAAGCTAGTGATTTTTAACAAGTACAAAGATACTCTTTCCTTCAATCTTGCGATGCAGATTCAGACACAATAATTCTCAGGCCTTGCAGTCTTAGATAATAAAAGTTGAACAACAATGTCCAATGCTTATTTTAGGAAATTGCAAAGATGTTTAAATCAGCTGAGCTAATGAAATTAAACAACCACAAAGGGACTCGAACCCTCAATCTTCTGATTCCGGTCAGACGCCTTATCCATTAGGCCACGAGTTTATATTATACATCCCTAATTGACATTATACAGACTTTGCTATGCAACAACAGACATCAAAATTGTGAACCTGTCCGAATGAGGCAAGCTAGTGATTTTTAACAAGTACAAAGATACTCTTTCCTTCAATCTTGAGATGCAGATTCAGACACAATAATTCTCAGGCCTTGCAGTCTTAGATAATAAAAGTTGAATAACAATGTCCAAGCTTGCCTTATTTTAAAATTGCAAAGACCAATGCCTTATTTTAAACAACCACGAAATTGCAAACCCTCAATCTTCTGATTCAAAGTTAGCTCCATTAGCCAATGAAATCTAAATACATCCTAATTGACATTATACAGACTTTGCTATGCAACAACAGACATCAAAGTTGTGAACCTGTCCGAATGAGGAAAGCTTGTGATTTTTAACAAGTACAAAGATACTCTTTTCTTCAATCTTGAGATGCAGATTCAGAGACAAAAATTCTCAGGCCTTGCAGTCTTCGATAATAAAAGTTGAATAACAATGTCCAAGCAACAAGACCAATGCCTTATTTCAATTGCAAAGATTTTAAATCAGCTGAGCTAATGAAATTAAACAACCACGAAGGGACTCGAACCCTCAATCTTCTGATTCGAAGTCAGCTTATCCATTAGAAAGTTATATTATACATCCCTAATTGACATTATACAGACTTTGCTATGCAACAACAGACATCAAAGTTGTGAACCTGTCCGAATGAGGAAAGCTAGTGATTTTTAACAAGTACAAAGATACTCTTTCCTTCAATCTTGCGATGCAGATTCAGACACAATAATTCTCAGGCCTTGCAGTCTTAGATTATTAAAGTTGAACAACAATGTCCAAGCTTTTCAAAGCAACAAGACCAATGCCTTATTTAGGGGGAATTGCAAACATGTACTAATTAGCTGAGCCAATGAAATTAAACGACCCTTTTTGACATCATACAGACTTTGCTGTATGAACCTGTCCGAATGAGGAAAGCTAGTGATTTTAACAAGTACAAAGATACTCTTTCCTTCAATATTGAGATTCAGATTCAGACACAATAATTCTCAGGCCTTGCAGTCTTAGATTATTAAAGTTGAACAACAATGTCCAAGCTAAAAGCAACAAGACCAATGCCTTATTTTGGGAAATTGCAAACATGTACAAATTAGCTGAGCCAATGAAATTAAACGACCCTAACATCATACAGACTTTGCTGTATGAACCTGTCCGAATGAGGAAAGCTAGTGATTTTTAACAAGTACAAAGGTACTCTTTCCTTCAATCTTGCGATGCAGATTCAGACACAATAATTCTCAGGCCTTGCAGTCTTAGATTATTAAAGTTGAACAACCATGCCCAAGCTTTTCAAAGCAACAACACCAATGCCTTATTTTAGGAAATTGCCAACATGTACGAATTAGATGAGCTAATGAAATTAAACGACCCTATTTGACATCATACAGACTTTGCTGCAACAACAGACATCAAAGTTGTGAACCTGTCAGAATGAGAAAGCTAGTGATTTTTAACAAGTACAAAGATACTCTTTCCTTCAATCTTGCGATGCAGATTCAGACACAATAATTCTCAGGCCTTGCAGTCTTAGATTATTAAAGTTGAACAACAATGTCCAAGCTTTTCAAAGCAACAAGACCAATGCCTTATTTTGGGAAATTGCAAACATGTACTAATTAGCTGAGCAGAAATGAGCCTAATTGACATCATACAGACTTTGCTGTAAACCTGTCCGAATGAAAAGCTAGTGATTTTTAACAAGTACAAAGGTACTCTTTCCTTCAATATTGATCTTCAGACACAATAATTCTCAGGCCTTGCAGTCTTAGATTATTAAAGTTGAACAACAATGTCCAAGCTTTTCAAAGCAACAACACCAATGCCTTATTTAGCGGAAATTGCCAACATGTACGCCGATGAGCTAATGAAATTAAACACCCTAATTGACATCATACAGACTTTGCTAGCAACAACAGACATCAAAGTTGTGAACCTGTCCGAATGAGGCAAGCTAGTGATTTTTAACAAGTACAAAGATACTCTTTCCTTCAATCTTGCGATGCAGATTCAGACACAATAATTCTCAGGCCTTGCAGTCTTAGATTATTAAAGTTGAACAACAATGTCCAAGCTTTTCAAAGCAACAAGACCAATGCCTTATTTAGGGGAATTGCAAACATGTACTAATTAGCTGAGCCAATGAAATTAAACGACCCTTTTTGACATCATACAGACTTTGCTGTATGAACCTGTCCGAATGAGGAAAGCTAGTGATTTTAACAAGTACAAAGATACTCTTTCCTTCAATATTGAGATTCAGATTCAGACACAATAATTCTCAGGCCTTGCAGTCTTCGATAATAAAAGTTGAATAACAATGTCCAAAGCAACAAGACCAATGCCTTATTTCGGGAAATTGCAAAGATGTTTAAATCAGCTGAGCTAATGAAATTAAACAACCACGAAGGGACTCGAACCCTCAATCTTCTGATTCGAAGTCAGACGCCTTATCCATTAGCCACGCAGTCTATATTATACATCCCTAATTGACATTATACAGACTTTGCTATGCAACAACAGACATCAAAGTTGTGAACCTGTCCGAATGAGGCAAGCTAGTGATTTTTAACAAGTACAAAGATACTCTTTCCTTCAATCTTGCAATACAGATTCAGACACAATAATTCTCAGGCCTTGCAGTCTTAGATTATTAAAGTTGAACAACAATGTCCAAGCTATTCAAAGCAATAAGACCAATGCTTTTTTTGGGAAATTGCAAACGTGTACAAATTAGCTGAGCCAATGAAATTAAACGACCCTATTTGACATCATACAGACTTTGCTGTATGAACCTGCCCGAATGAGGAAAGCTAGTGATTTTTAACAAGTACAAAGACACTCTTTCCTTCAATCTTGTGATGCAGATTCAGACACAATAATTCTCAGGCCTTGCAGTCTTAGATGATTCAAGTTGAACAACAATGACCAAGCTTTTCAAAGCAACCAGACCAATGCCTTATTTAGGGAAATTGCCAACATGTACGAATTAGCTGAGCTCATGAAATTAAACGACACTATTTGACATCATACAGACTTTGCTTAGCAACAACAGACATCAAAGTTGTGAACCTGTCCGAATGAGGAAAGCTCGTGATTTTTAACAAGTACAAAGGTACTCTTTCCTTCAATCTTGCGATGCAGATTCAGACACAATAATTCTCAGGCCTTGCAGTCTTAGATTATTAAAGTTGAACAACAATGTCCAAGCTTTTCAAAGCAACAAGACCAACGCCTTATTTAGGGGAATTGCAAACATGTACTAATTAGCTGAGCCAATGAAATTAAACGACCCTTTTTGACATCATACAGACTTTGCTGTATGAACCTGTCCGAATGAGGAAAGCTAGTGATTTTAACAAGTACAAAGATACTCTTTCCTTCAATATTGAGATTCAGATTCAGACACAATAATTCTCAGGCCTTGCAGTCTTCGATAATAAAAGTTGAATAACAATGTCCAAGCAACAAGACCAATGCCTTATTTCGGAAATTGCAAAGATGTTTAAATCAGCTGAGCTAATGAAATTAAACAACCACAAAAGGGACTCGAACACTCAATCTTCTGATTCGAAGTCAGACGCCTTATCCATTAGGCCACGCAGTCTATATTATACATCCCTAATTGACATTATACAGACTTTGCTATGCAACAACAGACATCAAAATTGTGAACCTGTCCGAATGAGGAAAGCTAGTGATTTTTAACAAGTACAAAGATACTCTTTCCTTCAATATTGAGATTCAGATTCAGACACAATAATTCTCAGGCCTTGCAGTCTTCGATAATAAAGTTGAATAACAATGTCCAAGCAACAAGACCAATGCCTTATTTTAGGAAATTGCAAAGATGTTTAAATCAGCTGAGCTAATGAAATTAAACAACCACGAAGGGACTCAAACCCTCAATCTTCTGATTCGAAGTCAGACGCCTTATCCATTAGGCCACGCAGTCTATATTATACATCCCTAATTGACATTATACAGACTTTGCTATGCAACAACAGACATCAAAGTTGTGAACCTGTCCGAATGATGAAAGCTAGTGATTTTTAACAAGTACAAAGATACTCTTTCCTTCAATATTGCGATGCAGATTCAGACACAATAATTCTCAGGCCTTGCAGTCTTCGATAATAAAAGTTGAATAACAATGTCCAAGCAACAAGACCAATGCCTTATTTCGGGAAATTGCAAAGATGTTTAAATCAGCTGAGCTAATGAAATTAAACAACCATGAAGGGACTCGAACCCTCAATCTTCTGATTCGAAGTCAAACGCCTTATCCATTAGGCCACGCATTCTATATTATACATCCCTAATTGACATTATACAGACTTTGCTATGCAACAACAGACATCAAAGTTGTGAACCTGTCAGAATGAGGCAAGCTAGTGATTTTTCACAAGTACAAAGATACTCTTTCCTTCAATCTTGCGATGCAGATTCAGACACAATAATTCTCAGGCCTTGCAGTCTTAGATTATTAAAGTTGAACAACAATGTCCAAGCTTTTCAAAGCAACAAGACCAATGCCTTATTTAGGGTAATAGCAAACATGTACTAATTAGCTGAGCCAATGAAATTAAACGACCCTATTTGACATCATACAGACTTTGCTGTATGAACCTGTCCGAATGAGGAAAGCTAGTGATTTTAACAAGTACAAAGATACTCTTTCCTTCAATATTGAGATTCAGATTCAGACACAATAATTCTCAGGCCTTGCAGTCTTCGATAATAAAGTTGAATAACAATGTCCAAGCAACAAGACCAATGCCTTATTTTAGGAAATTGCAAAGATGTTTAAATCAGCTGAGCTAATGAAATTAAACAACCACAAAGGGACTCGAACCCTCAATCTTCTGATTCGAAGTCAGACGCCTTATCCATTAGGCCACGCAGTCTATATTATACATCCCTAATTGACATTATACAGACTTTGCTATGCAACAACAGACATCAAAGTTGTGAACCTGTCCGAATGAGGAAAGCTAGTGATTTTAACAAGTACAAAGATACTCTTTCCTTCAATATTGAGATTCAGATTCAGACACAATAATTCTCAGGCCTTGCAGTCTTCGATTATTAAAGTTGAACAACAATGTCCAAGCAACAAAGCCAATGACCAATGCCTTTTTAGAGGAAATTGCAAAGTCCTGGGAAAATTAACCTCCCAATGAAATTAAACTCATTCCTCTCTGACCTCCTTTTTCCACTCCTCTCTCTTTTGACCTCATCTCAGACTTCCCCCCTACTCAAATTAAGGCAATACGCTCGACCTCATCTTTACTAGATGCTGTTCTTCCACTAACCTCATTGCAACTCCCTCCAAGTCTCCGATACTACCTTGTATTTGCCCAATGTCCATCCAACACTTCCAATGCCTTATGGTTCGCGCCGTCCCAATTCGCAAAGCTATGTCTTAAATCAAGCTATCATCTCTTCCTCTGCTCATACCTTCTCCAACCTTTCTCCTGATTCTGCCTCCTCAACCCTCCTCTCTTCCCTTTCTGATCCTTTGACTCTCTATGTCCCCTATCCTTAGGCCGGCTCGGTCCTCCCCTCCCGCTCCGTGGCTCATGACTCATTGCTAGCAACACAGACATCAAAGCTCCGGGCACCTGTCCGGAAATGGAGGAAAGCTAGGACCTGGCATCCTTTTAACCCTCCTCTCTACATTTTCCTCCTCTGTCTCTGCTGCTAAAGCCACTTTCTACCACTCTAAATTCCAAGCATCTGCCTCTAACCCTAGGAAGCTCTTTGCCACCTTCTCCTCCCTCCTGAATCCTCCTCCCCCTCCCCCCCTCCCCTCTCTGCAGATGACTTCGTCAACCATTTTGAAAAGAAGGTCGACGACATCCGATCCTCGTTTGCTAAGTCAAACGACACCGCTGGTTCTGCTCACACTGCCCTACCCTGTGCTCTGACCTCTTTCTCCCCTCTCTCTCCAGATGAAATCTCGCTTCTTGTGACGGCCGGCCGCCCAACAACCTGCCCGCTTGACCCTATCCCTCCTCTCTTCTCCAGACCATTTCCGGGGACCTTCTCCCTTACCTCACCTCGCTCATCAACTCATCCCTGACCGCTGGCTACGTCCCTTCCGTCTTCAAGAGAGCGAGAGTTGCACCCCTTCTGAAAAAATCATACAGACCTACACTCGATCCCTCCGATGTCAACAACTACAGACCAGTATCCCTTCTTTCTTTTCTCTCCAAAACTCTTGAACGTGCCGTCCTTGGCCAGCTCTCCCGCTATCTCTCTCAGAATGACCTTCTTGATCCAAATCAGTCAGGTTTCAAGACTAGTCATTCAACTGAGACTGCTCTTCTCTGTATCACGGAGGCGCTCCGCACTGCTAAAGCTAACTCTCTCTCCTCTGCTCTCATCCTTCTAGACCTATCGGCTGCCTTCGATACTGTGAACCATCAGATCCTCCTCTCCACCCTCTCCGAGTTGGGCATCTCCGGCGCGGCCCACGCTGGATTGCGTCCTACCTGACAGGTCGCTCCTACCAGGTGGCGTGGCGAAATCTGTCTCCTCGCCACGCGCTCTCACCACTGGTGTCCCCCAGGGCTCTGTTCTAGGCCCTCTCTATTCTCGCTATACACCAAGTCACTTGGCTCTGTCATAACCTCACATGGTCTCTCCTATCATTGCTATGCAGACGACACACAATTAATCTTCTCCTTTCCCCCTTCTGATGACCAGGTGGCGAATTATACGCATCTCTGCATGTCTGGCAGACATATCAGTGTGGATGACGGATCACCACCTCAAGCTGAACCTCGGCAAGACGGAGCTGCTCTTCCTCCCGGGGAAGGACTGCCCGTTCCATGATCTCGCCATCACGGCTTGACAACTCCATTGTGTCCTCCTCCCAGAGCGCTAAGAACCTTGGCGTGATCCTGGACAACACCCTGTCGTTCTCAACCAACATCATGGCGGTGGCCCGTTCCTGTAGGTTCATGCTTACAACATCCGCTAGAGTACGACCCTTCACACAGGAAGCAACGCAGGTCCTAATCCAGGCACTTGTCATCTCCCGTCTGATTACTGCAACTCGCTGTTGGCTGGGCTCCCTGCCTGTGCCATTAAACCCCTACAACTTATCCAGAACGCCGCAGCCCGTCTGGTGTTCAACCTTCCCAAGTTCTCTCACGTCACCCCGCTCCTCCGCTCTCTCCACTGGCTTCCAGTTGAAGCTCGCATCCGCTACAAGACCATGGTGCTTGCCTGCGGAGCTGTGAGGGGAACGGCACCTTTCCTTCAACCTCAGGCTCTGATCAGGCCCTACACCCAAGCAAGGGCACTGCGCTTATCCACCTCTGGCCTGCTCGCCTCCCTACCATTGAGGAAGTACAGTTCCCGCTCAGCCCAGTCAAAACTGTTCTGCTCTGGCCCCCAATGGTGGAACAAACTCCCTCACGACGCCAGGACAGCGGAGTCAATCACCACCTTAGGAACACCTGAAACCCCACCTCTTCAAGGAATACCTAGGATAGGATAAGTAATCCCTACCACCCCCCTTAATGATTTAGACATCATTGTACAGACTTTCCACTGGATGTCATGAATTCAACAACAGACATCAAAGTTGTGAACCTGTCCGAATGAGGCAAGCTAGTGATTTTTAACAAGTACAAAGATACTCTTTCCTTCAATCTTGCAATACAGATTCAGACACAATAATTCTCAGGCCTTGCAGTCTTAGATTATTAAAGTTGAACAACAATGTCCAAGCTATTCAAAGCAATAAGACCAATGCATTTTTTGGGAAATTGCAAACGTGTACAAATTAGCTGAGCCAATGAAATTAAACGACCCTATTTGACATCATACAGACTTTGCTGTATGAACCTGCCCGAATGAGGAAAGCTCGTGATTTTTAACAAGTACAAAGA
Source organism: Oncorhynchus masou masou (assembly GCF_036934945.1). Taxonomy (NCBI): domain Eukaryota; kingdom Metazoa; phylum Chordata; class Actinopteri; order Salmoniformes; family Salmonidae; genus Oncorhynchus; species Oncorhynchus masou. The sequence goes on along the minus strand of NW_027009127.1, from coordinate 16,613 downwards.
TACTCTTTCCTTCAATCTTGCGATGCAGATTCAGACACAATAATTCTCAGGCCTTGCAGTCTTAGATTATTAAAGTTGAACAACAATGTCCAAGCTTTTCAAAGCAACAAGACCAATGCCTTATTTAGGGGAATTGCAAACATGTACTAATTAGCTGAGCCAATGAAATTAAACGACCCTTTTTGACATCATACAGACTTTGCTGTATGAACCTGTCCGAATGAGGAAAGCTAGTGATTTTAACAAGTACAAAGATACTCTTTCCTTCAATATTGAGATTCAGATTCAGACACAATAATTCTCAGGCCTTGCAGTCTTCGATAATAAAAGTTGAATAACAATGTCCAAGCAACAAGACCAATGCCTTATTTCGGAAATTGCAAAGATGTTTAAATCAGCTGAGCTAATGAAATTAAACAACCACGAAGGGACTCGAACCCTCAATCTTCTGATTCGAAGTCAGATGCCTTATCCATTAGGCCACGCAGTCTATATTATACATCCCTAATTGACATTATACAGACTTTGCTATGCAACAACAGACATCAAAGTTGTGAACCTGTCCGAATGAGGAAAGCTAGTGATTTTAACAAGTACAAAGATACTCTTTCCTTCAATATTGAGATTCAGATTCAGACACAATAATTCTCAGGCCTTGCAGTCTTCGATAATAAAAGTTGAATAACAATGTCCAAGCAACAAGACCAATGCCTTATTTTAGGAAATTGCAAAGATGTTTAAATCAGCTGAGCTAATGAAATTAAACAACCACGAAGGGACTCAAACCCTCAATCTTCTGATTCGAAGTCAGACGCCTTATCCATTAGGCCACGCAGTCTATATTATACATCCCTAATTGACATTATACAGACTTTGCTATGCAACAACAGACATCAAAGTTGTGAACCTGTCCGAATGAGGCAAGCTAGTGATTTTTAACAAGTACAAAGATACTCTTTCCTTCAATCTTGCAATACAGATTCAGACACAATAATTCTCAGGCCTTGCAGTCTTAGATTATTAAAGTTGAACAACAATGTCCAAGCTATTCAAAGCAATAAGACCAATGCCTTATTTTGGGAAATTGCAAACGTGTACAAATTAGCTGAGCCAATGAAATTAAACGACCCTATTTGACATCATACAGACTTTGCTGTATGAACCTGTCCGAATGAGGAAAGCTAGTGATTTTTAACAAGTACAAAGGTACTCTTTCCTTCAATATTGCGATGCAGATTCAGACACAATAATTCTCAGGCCTTGCAGTCTTAGATTATTAAAGTTGAACAACCATGCCCAAGCTTTTCAAAGCAACAACACCAATGCCTTATTTCGGGAAATTTCCAACATGTACGAATTAGATGAGCTAATGAAATTAAACGACCCTATTTGACATCATACAGACTTTGCTTAGCAACAACAGACATCAAAGTTGTGAACCTGTCAGAATGAGGCAAGCTAGTGATTTTTCACAAGTACAAAGATACTCTTTCCTTCAATCTTGCGATGCAGATTCAGACACAATAATTCTCAGGCCTTGCAGTCTTAGATTATTAAAGTTGAACAACAATGTCCAAGCTTTTCAAAGCAACAAGACCAATGCCTTATTTAGGGGAATAGCAAACATGTACTAATTAGCTGAGCCAATGAAATTAAACGACCCTATTTGACATCATACAGACTTTGCTGTATGAACCTGTCCGAATGAGGAAAGCTAGTGATTTTAACAAGTACAAAGATACTCTTTCCTTCAATATTGAGATTCAGATTCAGACACAATAATTCTCAGGCCTTGCAGTCTTCGATAATAAAAGTTGAATAACAATGTCCAAGCAACAAGACCAATGCCTTATTTCGGGAAATTGCAAAGATGTTTAAATCAGCTGAGCTAATGAAATTAAACAACCACGAAGGACTCGAACCCTCAATCTTCTGATTCGAAGTCAGACGCCTTATCCATTAGGCCACGCAGTCTATATTATACATCCCTAATTGACATTATACAGACTTTGCTATGCAACAACAGACATCAAAGTTGTGAACCTGTCCGAATGAGGAAGCTAGTGATTTTTAACAAGTACAAAGATACTCTTTCCTTCAATCTTGCAATACAGATTCAGACACAATAATTCTCAGGCCTTGCAGTCTTAGATTATTAAAGTTGAACAACAATGTCCAAGCTATTCAAAGCAATAAGACCAATGCCTTATTTAGGGAAATTGCAAACATGTACAAATTAGCTGAGCCAATGAAATTAAACGACCCTATTTGACATCATACAGACTTTGCTCTATGAACCTGTCCGAATGAGGAAAGCTAGTGATTTTTAACAACAAGTACAAAGACACTCTTTCCTTCAATCTTGTGATGCAGATTCAGACACAATAATTCTCAGGCCTTGCAGTCTTAGATGATTCAAAGTTGAACAACATTGTCCAAGCTTTTCAAAGCAACCAGACCAATGCCTTATTTAGGGAAATTGCCAACATGTACGAATTAGCTGAGCTCATGAAATTAAACGACACTATTTGACATCATACAGACTTTGCTTAGCAACAACAGACATCAAAGTTGTGAACCTGTCCGAATGAGGAAAGCTAGTGATTTTTAACAAGTACAAAGATACTCTTTCCTTCAATCTTGCGATGCAGATTCAGACACAATAATTCTCAGGCCTTGCAGTCTTAGATTATTAAAGTTGAACAACAATGTCCAAGCTTTTCAAAGCAACAAGACCAATGCCTTATTTAGGGGAATTGCAAACATGTACTAATTAGCTGAGCCAATGAAATTAAACGACCCTATTTGACATCATACAGACTTTGCTGTATGAACCTGTCCGAATGAGGAAAGCTAGTGATTTTTAACAAGTACAAAGATACTCTTTCCTTCAATATTGCGATGCAGATTCAGACACAATAATTCTCAGGCCTTGCAGTCTTAGATTATTAAAGTTGAACAACCATGCCCAAGCTTTTCAAAGCAACAACACCAATGCCTTATTTCGGGAAATTGCAAACATGTACGAATTAGATGAGCTAATGAAATTAAACGACCCTATTTGACATCATACAGACTTTGCTTAGCAACAACAGACATCAAAGTTGTGAACCTGTCAGAATGAGGCAAGCTAGTGATTTTTCACAAGTACAAAGATACTCTTTCCTTCAATCTTGCGATGCAGATTCAGACACAATAATTCTCAGGCCTTGCAGTCTTAGATTATTAAAGTTGAACAACAATGTCCAAGCTTTTCAAAGCAACAAGACCAACGCCTAATTTAGGGTAATTGCAAACATTTACTAATTAGCTGAGCCAATGAAATTAAACGACCCTTTTTGACATCATACAGACTTTGCTGTATGAACCTGTCCGAATGAGGAAAGCTAGTGATTTTAACAAGTACAAAGATACTCTTTCCTTCAATATTGAGATTCAGATTCAGACACAATAATTCTCAGGCCTTGCAGTCTTAGATAATAAAAGTTGAATAACAATGTCCAAGCAACAAGACCAATGCCTTATTTCGGGAAATTGCAAAGATGTTTAAATCAGCTGAGCTAATGAAATTAAACAACCACGAAGGGACTCGAACCCTCAATCTTCTGATTCGAAGTCAGATGCCTTATCCATTAACGCAGTCTATATTATACATCCCTAATTGACATCATACAGACTTTGCTATGCAACAACAGACATCAAAGTTGTGAACCTGTCCGAATGAGGAAAGCTAGTGATTTTTAACAAGTACAAAGATACTCTTTCCTTCAATATTGAGATTCAGATTCAGACACAATAATTCTCAGGCCTTGCAGTCTTCGATAATAAAAGTTGAATAACAATGTCCAAGCAACAAGACCAATGCCTTATTTTAGGAAATTGCAAAGATGTTTAAATCAGCTGAGCTAATGAAATTAAACAACCACGAAGGGACTCAACCCTCAATCTTCTGATTCGAAGTCAGACGCCTTATCCATTAGGCCACGCAGTCTATATTATACATCCCTAATTGACATTATACAGACTTTGCTATGCAACAACAGACATCAAATTTGTGAACCTGTCCGAATGATGAAAGCTAGTGATTTTTAACAAGTACAAAGATACTCTTTCCTTCAATCTTGCAATGCAGATTCAGACACAATAATTCTCAGACCTTGCAGTCTTAGATTATTAAAGTTGAACAACAATGTCCAAGCTATTCAAAGCAATAAGACCAATGCCTAATTTCGGGAAATTGCAAACGTGTACAAATTAGCTGAGCAAATGAAATTAAACGACCCTATTTGACATCATACAGACTTTGCTGTATGAACCTGCCCGAATGAGGAAAGCTCTGGATTTTTAACAAGTACAAAGATACTCTTTCCTTCAATATTGCGATGCAGATTCAGACACAATAATTCTCAGGCCTTGCAGTCTTAGATTATTAAAGTTGAACAACAATGCCCAAGCTTTTCAAAGCAACAAGGCCAATGCCTTATTTCGGGAAATTGCAAACATGTTAAAATCAGCTGAGCTAATGAAATTAAACAACCACGAAGGGACTCGAACCCTCAATCTTCTGATTCGAAGTCAGACGCCTTATCCATTAGGCCACGCAGTCTATATTATACATCCCTAATTGACATTATACAGACTTTGCTATGCAACAACAGACATCAAAGTTGTGAACCTGTCCGAATGAGGCAAGCTAGTGATTTTTAACAAGTACAAAGATACTCTTTCCTTCAATCTTGCAATACAGATTCAGACACAATAATTCTCAGGCCTTGCAGTCTTAGATTATTAAAGTTGAACAACAATGTCCAAGCTATTCAAAGCAATAAGACCAATGCCTTATTTTGGGAAATTGCAAACGTGTACAAATTAGCTGAGCCAATGAAATTAAACGACCCTATTTGACATCATACAGACTTTGCTGTATGAACCTGTCCGAATGAGGAAAGCTAGTGATTTTTAACAAGTACAAAGGTACTCTTTCCTTCAATATTGCGATGCAGATTCAGACACAATAATTCTCAGGCCTTGCAGTCTTAGATTATTAAAGTTGAACAACCATGCCCAAGCTTTTCAAAGCAACAACACCAATGCCTTATTTCGGGAAATTGCCAACATGTACGAATTAGATGAGCTAATGAAATTAAACGACCCTATTTGACATCATACAGACTTTGCTTAGCAACAACAGACATCAAAGTTGTGAACCTGTCAGAATGAGGCAAGCTAGTGATTTTTCACAAGTACAAAGATACTCTTTCCTTCAATCTTGCGATGCAGATTCAGACACAATAATTCTCAGGCCTTGCAGTCTTAGATTATTAAAGTTGAACAACAATGTCCAAGCTTTTCAAAGCAACAAGACCAACGCCTTATTTAGGGGAATTGCAAACATGTACTAATTAGCTGAGCCAATGAAATTAAACGACCCTTTTTGACATCATACAGACTTTGCTGTATGAACCTGTCCGAATGAGGAAAGCTAGTGATTTTAACAAGTACAAAGATACTCTTTCCTTCAATATTGAGATTCAGATTCAGACACAATAATTCTCAGGCCTTGCAGTCTTCGATAATAAAAGTTGAATAACAATGTCCAAGCAACAAGACCAATGCCTTATTTCCAAAGATGTTTAAATCAGCTGAGCTAATGAAATTAAACAACCACGAAGGACTCGAACCCTCAATCTTCTGATTCAAGTCAGACGCTTTATCCATTAGGCCACGCAGTCTATATTATACATCCCTAATTGACATTATACAGACTTTGCTATGCAACAACAGACATCAAAGTTGTGAACCTGTCCGAATGATGAAAGCTAGTGGTTTTTAACAAGTACAAAGATACTCTTTCCTTCAATATTGAGATTCAGATTCAGACACAATAATTCTCAGGCCTTGCAGTCTTCGATAATAAAAGTTGAATAACAATGTCCAAGCAACAAGACCAATGACTTATTTCGGGAAATTGCAAAGATGTTTAAATCAGCTGAGCTAATGAAATTAAACAACCACGAAGGGACTCGAACCCTCAATCTTCTGATTCGAAGTCAGACGCCTTATCCAGTAGGCCACGCAGTCTATATTATACATGCCTAATTGACATTATACAGACTTTGCTATGCAACAACAGACATCAAAGTTGTGAACCTGTCCGAATGAGGCAAGCTAGTGATTTTTAACAAGTACAAAGATACTCTTTCCTTCAATCTTGCAATACAGATTCAGACACAATAATTCTCAGGCCTTGCAGTCTTAGATTATTAAAGTTGAACAACAATGTCCAAGCTATTCAAAGCAATAAGACCAATGCCTTATTTTGGGAAATTGCAAACGTGTACAAATTAGCTGAGCCAATGAAATTAAACGACCCTATTTGACATCATACAGACTTTGCTCTATGAACCTGTCCGAATGAGGAAAGCTAGTGATTTTTAACAAGTACAAAGATACTCTTTCCTTCAATATTGAGATGCAGATTCAGACACAATAATTCTCAGGCCTTGCAGTCTTAGATTATTAAAGTTGAACAACCATGCCCAAGCTTTTCAAAGCAACAACACCAATGCCTTATTTCGGGAAATTGCCAACATGTACGAATTAGATGAGCTAATGAAATTAAACGACCCTATTTGACATCATACAGACTTTGCTTAGCAACAACAGACATCAAAGTTGTGAACCTGTCAGAATGAGGCAAGCTAGTGATTTTTCACAAGTACAAAGATACTCTTTCCTTCAATCTTGCGATGCAGATTCAGACACAATAATTCTCAGGCCTTGCAGTCTTAGATTATTAAAGTTGAACAACCATGCCCAAGCTTTTCAAAGCAACAAGACCAATGCCTTATTTAGGGGAATTGCAAACATGTACTAATTAGCTGAGCCAATGAAGTTAAACGACCCTATTTGACATCATACAGACTTTGCTGTATGAACCTGTCCGAATGAGGAAAGCTAGTGATTTTTAACAAGTACAAAGGTACTCTTTCCTTCAATATTGCGATGCAGATTCAGACACAATAATTCTCAGGCCTTGCAGTCTTAGATTATTAAAGTTGAACAACCATGCCCAAGCTTTTCAAAGCAACAACACCAATGCCTTATTTCGGGAAATTGCAAACATGTACGAATTAGATGAGCTAATGAAATTAAACGACCCTATTTGACATCATACAGACTTTGCTTAGCAACAACAGACATCAAAGTTGTGAACCTGTCAGAATGAGGCAAGCTAGTGATTTTTCACAAGTACAAAGATACTCTTTCCTTCAATCTTGCGATGCAGATTCAGACACAATAATTCTCAGGCCTTGCAGTCTTAGATTATTAAAGTTGAACAACAATGTCCAAGCTTTTCAAAGCAACAAGACCAATGCCTTATTTAGGGGAATTGCAAACATGTACTAATTAGCTGAGCCAATGAAATTAAACGACCCTTTTGACATCATACAGACTTTGCTGTATGAACCTGTCCGAATGAGGAAAGCTAGTGATTTTAACAAGTACAAAGATACTCTTTCCTTCAATATTGAGATTCAGATTCAGACACAATAATTCTCAGGCCTTGCAGTCTTCGATAATAAAAGTTGAATAACAATGTCCAAGCAACAAGACCAATGCCTTATTTCGGGAAATTGCAAAGATGTTTAAATCAGCTGAGCTAATGAAATTAAACAACCACGAAGGACTCGAACACTCAATCTTCTGATTCGAAGTCAGACGCCTTATCCATTAGGCCACGCAGTCTATATTATACATCCCTAATTGACATTATACAGACTTTGCTATGCAACAACAGACATCAAAATTGTGAACCTGTCCGAATGATGAAAGCTAGTGATTTTTAACAAGTACAAAGATACTCTTTCCTTCAATATTGAGATTCAGATTCAGACACAATAATTCTCAGGCCTTGCAGTCTTCGATAATAAAAGTTGAATAACAATGTCCAAGCAACAAGACCAATGCCTTATTTTAGGAAATTGCAAAGATGTTTAAATCAGCTGAGCTAATGAAATTAAACAACCACGAAGGGACTCAAACCCTCAATCTTCTGATTCGAAGTCAGACGCCTTATCCATTAGGCCACGCAGTCTATATTATACATCCCTAATTGACATTATACAGACTTTGCTATGCAACAACAGACATCAAAGTTGTGAACCTGTCCGAATGAGGCAAGCTAGTGATTTTTAACAAGTACAAAGATACTCTTTCCTTCAATCTTGCAATACATATTCAGACACAATAATTCTCAGGCCTTGCAGTCTTAGATTATTAAAGTTGAACAACAATGTCCAAGCTATTCAAAGCAATAAGACCAATGCCTTATTTTGGGAAATTGCAAACGTGTACAAATTAGCTGAGCTAATGAAATTAAACGACCCTATTTGACATCATACAGACTTTGCTGTATGAACCTGTCCGAATGAGGAAAGCTAGTGATTTTTAACAAGTACAAAGGTACTCTTTCCTTCAATATTGCGATGCAGATTCAGACACAATAATTCTCAGGCCTTGCAGTCTTAGATTATTAAAGTTGAACAACCATGCCCAAGCTTTTCAAAGCAACAACACCAATGCCTTATTTCGGGAAATTTCCAACATGTACGAATTAGATGAGCTAATGAAATTAAACGACCCTATTTGACATCATACAGACTTTGCTTAGCAACAACAGACATCAAAGTTGTGAACCTGTCAGAATGAGGCAAGCTAGTGATTTTTCACAAGTACAAAGATACTCTTTCCTTCAATCTTGCGATGCAGATTCAGACACAATAATTCTCAGGCCTTGCAGTCTTAGATTATTAAAGTTGAACAACAATGTCCAAGCTTTTCAAAGCAACAAGACCAATGCCTTATTTAGGGTAATAGCAAACATGTACTAATTAGCTGAGCCAATGAAATTAAACGACCCTATTTGACATCATACAGACTTTGCTGTATGAACCTGTCCGAATGAGGAAAGCTAGTGATTTTTAACAAGTACAAAGATACTCTTTCCTTCAATATTGCGATGCAGATTCAGACACAATAATTCTCAGGCCTTGCAGTCTTAGATTATTAAAGTTGAACAACCATGCCCAAGCTCAAAGCAACAAGACCAATGCCTTATTTCGGGAAATTGCAAAGATGTTAAAATCAGCTGAGCTAATGAAATTAAACAACCACGAAGGGACTCGAACCCTCAATCTTCTGATTCAAGTCAGATACTCTTTCTTATCCATTAGGCCACGCAGTCTATATTATACATCCCTAATTGACATTATACAGACTTTGCTATGCAACAACAGACATCAAAGTTGTGAACCTGTCCGAATGATGAAAGCTAGTGATTTTTAACAAGTACAAAGATACTCTTTCCTTCAATCTTGCGATGCAGATTCAGACACAATAATTCTCAGGCCTTGCAGTCTTCGATTATAAAGTTGAACAACAATGTCCAATGCTTATTTCAAATTGCAAAGATGTTTAAATCAGCTGAGCTAATGAAATTAAACAAACGAAGGACTCGAACCCTCAATCTTCTGATTAGTCAGACGCCTTATCCATTAGGCCACAACTCTAATTATACATCCCTAATTGACATTATACAGACTTTGCTATGCAACAACAGACATCAAAGTTGTGAACCTGTCCGAATGATGAAAGCTAGTGATTTTTAACAAGTACAAGTACAAGATACTCTTTCCTTCAATCTTGCGATGCAGATTCAGACACAATAATTCTCAGGCCTTGCAGTCTTAGATTATTAAAGTTGAACAACAATGTCCAAGCTTTTCAAAGCAACAAGACCAATGCCTTATTTAGGGGAATTGCAAACATGTACTAATTAGCTGAGCCAATGAAGTTAAACGACCCTATTTGACATCATACAGACTTTGCTGTATGAACCTGTCCGAATGAGGAAAGCTAGTGATTTTAACAAGTACAAAGATACTCTTTCCTTCAATATTGAGATTCAGATTCAGACACAATAATTCTCAGGCCTTGCAGTCTTCGATAATAAAGTTGAATAACAATGTCCAAGCAACAAGACCAATGCCTTATTTCGGGAAATTGCAAAGATGTTTAAATCAGCTGAGCTAATGAAATTAAACAACCACGAAGGGACTCGAACCCTCAATCTTCTGATTCTCAGACGCCTTATCCATTAGGCCACGCAGTCTATATTATACATCCCTAATTGACATCATACAGACTTTGCTATGCAACAATAGACATCAAAATTGTGAACCTGTCCGAATGAGGAAAGCTAGTGATTTTAACAAGTACAAAGATACTCTTTCCTTCAATATTGAGATTCAGATTCAGACACAATAATTCTCAGGCCTTGCAGTCTTCGATAATAAAAGTTGAATAACAATGTCCAAGCAACAAGACCAATGCCTTATTTCGGGAAATTGCAAAGATGTTTAAATCAGCTGAGCTAATGAAATTAAACAACCACGAAGGGACTCGAACCCTCAATCTTCTGATTCGAAGTCAGACGCCTTATCCATTAGGCCACGCACTCTCTATTATACATCCCTAATTGACATTATACAGACTTTGCTATGCAACAACAGACATCAAAGTTGTGAACCTGTCCGAATGAGGCAAGCTAGTGATTTTTAACAAGTACAAAGATACTCTTTCCTTCAATCTTGCAATACAGATTCAGACACAATAATTCTCAGGCCTTGCAGTCTTAGATTATTAAAGTTGAACAACAATGTCCAAGCTATTCAAAGCAATAAGACCAATGCCTTATTTTGGGAAATTGCAAACGTGTACAAATTAGCTGAGCCAATGAAATTAAACGACCCTATTTGACATCATACAGACTTTGCTGTATGAACCTGTCCGAATGAGGAAAGCTAGTGATTTTTAACAAGTACAAAGGTACTCTTTCCTTCAATATTGCGATGCAGATTCAGACACAATAATTCTCAGGCCTTGCAGTCTTAGATTATTAAAGTTGAACAACCATGCCCAAGCTTTTCAAAGCAACAACACCAATGCCTTATTTCGGGAAATTGCCAACATGTACGAATTAGATGAGCTAATGAAATTAAACGACCCTATTTGACATCATACAGACTTTGCTTAGCAACAACAGACATCAAAGTTGTGAACCTGTCAGAATGAGGCAAGCTAGTGATTTTTCACAAGTACAAAGATACTCTTTCCTTCAATCTTGCGATGCAGATTCAGACACAATAATTCTCAGGCCTTGCAGTCTTAGATTATTAAAGTTGAACAACAATGTCCAAGCTATTCAAAGCAATAAGACCAATGCCTTATTTCGGGAAATTGCAAAGATGTTTAAATCAGCTGAGCAAATGAAATTAAACAACCACGAAGGGACTCGAACACTCAATCTTTTGATTCTGTCAGACGCCTTATCCATTAGGCCACGCAGTCTATATTATACATCCCTAATTGACATTATACAGACTTTGCTATGCAACAACAGACATCAAAGTTGTGAACCTGTCCGAATGATGAAAGCTAGTGATTTTTAACAAGTACAAAGATACTCTTTCCTTCAATCTTGAGATTCAGATTCAGACAAAATAATTCTCAGGCCTTGCAGTCTTCGATAATAAAAGTTGAATAACAATGTCCAATGCCTTATTTTAGGGAAATTGCAAAGATGTTTAAATCAGCTGAGCTAATGAAATTAAACAACCACGAAGGGACTCGAACCCTCAATCTTCTGATTCGAAGTCAGACGCCTTATCCATTAGGCCACGCAGTCTATATTATACATCCCTAATTGACATTATACAGACTTTGCTATGCAACAACAGACATCAAAGTTGTGAACCTGTCCGAATGAGGCAAGCTAGTGATTTTTAACAAGTACAAAGATACTCTTTCCTTCAATCTTGCAATACAGATTCAGACACAATAATTCTCAGGCCTTGCAGTCTTAGATTATTAAAGTTGAACAACAATGTCCAAGCTATTCAAAGCAATAAGACCAATGCCTTATTTTTTGGGAAATTGCAAACGTGTACAAATTAGCTGAGCCAATGAAATTAAACGACCCTATTTGACATCATACAGACTTTGCTGTATGAACCTGTCCGAATGAGGAAAGCTAGTGATTTTTAACAAGTACAAAGGTACTCTTTCCTTCAATATTGAGATTCAGATTCAGACACAATAATTCTCAGGCCTTGCAGTCTTAGATTATTAAAGTTGAACAACCATGTCCAAGCTTTTCAAAGCAACAACACCAATGCCTTATTTAGGGAAATTGCCAACATGTACGAATTAGATGAGCTAATGAAATTAAACGACCCTATTTGACATCATACAGACTTTGCTTAGCAACAACAGACATCAAAGTTGTGAACCTGTCAGAATGAGGCAAGCTAGTGATTTTTCACAAGTACAAAGATACTCTTTCCTTCAATCTTGCGATGCAGATTCAGACACAATAATTCTCAGGCCTTGCAGTCTTAGATTATTAAAGTTGAACAACAATGTCCAAGCTTTTCAAAGCAATAAGACCAATGCCTTATTTTGGGAAATTGCAAACATGTACTAATTAGCTGAGCCAATGAAATTAAACGACCCTTTTGACATCATACAGACTTTGCTGTATGAACCTGTCCGAATGAGGAAAGCTAGTGATTTTTAACAAGTACAAAGATACTCTTTCCTTCAATATTGAGATTCAGATTCAGACACAATAATTCTCAGGCCTTGCAGTCTTCGATAATAAAAGTTGAATAACAATGTCCAAGCAACAAGACCAATGCCTTATTTCGGGAAATTGCAAAGATGTTTAAATCAGCTGAGCTAATGAAATTAAACAACCACGAAGGGACTCGAACCCTCAATCTTCTGATTCGAAGTCAGACGCCTTATCCATTAGGCCACGCAGTCTATATTATACATCCCTAATTGACATTATACAGACTTTGCTATGCAACAACAGACATCAAAGTTGTGAACCTGTCCGAATGATGAAAGCTAGTGATTTTTAACAAGTACAAAGATACTCTTTCCTTCAATCTTGCGATGCAGATTCAGACACAATAATTCTCAGGCCTTGCAGTCTTCGATAATAAAAGTTGAATAACAATGTCCAAGCATGCCTTATTTCGGAGCAAAGATGTTTAAATCAGCTGAGCTAATGAAATTAAACAACCACGAAGGGACTCGAACCCTCAATCTTCTGATTCCAACATGAAGTCAGACGCCCTTTATCCATTAGCCAAGTCTATATTATACATCCCTAATTGACATTATACAGACTTTGCTATGCAACAACAGACATCAAAGTTGTGAACCTGTCCGAATGAGGCAAGCTAGTGATTTTTAACAAGTACAAAGATACTCTTTCCTTCAATCTTGAGATTCAGATTCAGACACAATAATTCTCAGGCCTTGCAGTCTTCGATAATAAAAGTTGAATAACAATGTCCAAGCTTATTTCGGGAAATTGCAAAGATGTTTAAATCAGCTGAGCTAATTTAAACAACCACGAAACTGAACCCTCCAATCTTCTGATTCGAAGTCAGACGATCCATTAGGCCATGAGTCTATATTATACATCCCTAATTGACATCATACAGACTTTGCTATGCAACAACAGACATCAAAGTTGTGAACCTGTCCGAATGATGAAAGCTAGTGATTTTTAACAAGTACAAAGATACTCTTTCCTTCAATCTTGCGATGCAGATTCAGACACAATAATTCTCAGGCCTTGCAGTCTTAGATTATTAAAGTTGAACAACAATGTCCAAGCTTTTCAAAGCAACAAGACCAATGCCTTATTTAGAGGAATTGCAAACATGTACTAATTAGCTGAGCCAATGAAATTAAACGACCCTTTTTGACATCATACAGACTTTGCTGTATGAACCTGTCCGAATGAGGAAAGCTAGTGATTTTAACAAGTACAAAGATACTCTTTCCTTCAATCTTGAGATTCAGATTCAGACACAATAATTCTCAGGCCTTGCAGTCTTCGATAATAAAAGTTGAATAACAATGTCCAAGCAACAAGACCAATGCCTTATTTTAGGAAATTGCAAAGATGTTTAAATCAGCTGAGCTAATGAAATTAAACAACCACGAAGGGACTCGAACCCTCAATCTTCTGATTCGAAGTCAGACGCCTTATCCATTAGGCCACGCAGTCTATATTATACATCCCTAATTGACATTATACAGACTTTGCTATGCAACAATAGACATCAAAGTTGTGAACCTGTCCGAATGAGGAAAGCTAGTGATTTTTAACAAGTACAAAGATACTCTTTCCTTCAATATTGAGATTCAGATTCAGACACAATAATTCTCAGGCCTTGCAGTCTTCGATAATAAAAGTTGAATAACAATGTCCAAGCAACAAGACCAATGCCTTATTTTAGGAAATTGCAAAGATGTTTAAATCAGCTGAGCTAATGAAATTAAACAACCACGAAGGGACTCGAACCCTCAATCTTCTGATTCGAAGTCAGACGCCTTATCCATTAGGCCACGCACTCTATATTATACATCCCTAATTGACATTATACAGACTTTGCTATGCAACAACAGACATCAAAGTTGTGAACCTGTCCGAATGAGGCAAGCTAGTGATTTTTAACAAGTACAAAGATACTCTTCCTTCAATCTTGCAATACAGATTCAGACACAATAATTCTCAGGCCTTGCAGTCTTAGATTATTAAAGTTGAACAACAATGTCCAAGCTATTCAAAGCAATAAGACCAATGCCTTATTTGGGAAATTGCAAACGTGTACAAATTAGCTGAGCCAATGAAATTAAACGACCCTATTTGACATCATACAGACTTTGCTGTATGAACCTGTCCGAATGAGGAAAGCTAGTGATTTTTAACAAGTACAAAGGTACTCTTTCCTTCAATATTGCGAAGCAGATTCAGACACAATTTCAGTCTTAGATTATTAAAGTTGAACAACCATGCCCAAGCTTTTCAAAGCAACAACACCAATGCCTTATTTCGGAAATTGCCAACATGTACGAATTAGATGAGCTAATGAAATTAAACGACCCTATTTGACATCATACAGACTTTGCTTAGCAACAACAGACATCAAAGTGTGAACCTGTCAGAATGAGGCAAGCTAGTGATTTTAACAAGTACAAAGATACTCTTTCCTTCAATCTTGAGATGCAGATTCAGACACAATAATTCTCAGGCCTTGCAGTCTTAGATTATAAAAGTTGAACAACAATGTCCAAGCCAATAAGACCAATGCCTTATTTCGGGAAATTGCAAAGATGTTTAAATCAGCTGAGCAAATGAAATTAAACAACCACGAAGGGACTCGAACACTCAATCTTTTGATTCGAAGTCAGACGCCTTATCCATTAGGCCAGCAGTCTTATTATACATCCCTAATTGACATTATACAGACTTTGCTATGCAACAACAGACATCAAAGTTGTGAACCTGTCCGAATGTCTAGTGATTTTTAACAAGTACAAAGATACTCTTTCCTTCAATCTTGCGAAGCAGATTCAGACAAAATAATTCTCAGGCCTTGCAGTCTTTAATAAAAGTTGAATAACAATGTCCAATGCCTTATTTTAGGAAATTGCAAAGATGTTTAAATCAGCTGAGCTAATGAAATTAAACAACCACGAAGGGACTCGAACCCTCAATCTTCTGATTCGAAGTCAGACGCCTTATCCATTAGGCCCACGCACTCTATATTATACATCCCTAATTGACATTATGCAGACTTTGCTATGCAGTCAAAGTTGTGAACCTGTCAGAATGAGGCAAGCTAGTGGTTTTTAACAAGTACAAAGAACTCTTTCCTTCAATCTTGCAATACAGATTCAGACACAATAATTCTCAGGCCTTGCAGTCTTCGATAATAAAATTTGAACAACAATGTCCAACGCTATTCATTGCCAATGTTTATTTTGGGAAATTGCAAACGTGTACAAATTAGCTGAGCCAATGGAAATTAAATACATCCCTAATTGACATCATACAGACTTTGCTGTATGAACCTGTCCGAATAGGGAAAGCTAGTGATTTTTAACAAGTACAAGGTACTCTTTCCTTCAATATTGCAATTCAGATTCAGACACAATAATTCTCAGGCCTTGCAGTCTTAGATTATTAAAGTTGAACAACCATGCCCAAGCTTTTCAAAGCAACAACACCAATGCCTTATTTCGGGAAATTGCCAACATGTACGAATTAGATGAGCTAATGAAATTAAACGACCCTATTTGACATCATACAGACTTTGCTTAGCAACAACAGACATCAAAGTTGTGAACCTGTCAGAATGAGGCAAGCTAGTGATTTTTCACAAGTACAAAGATACTCTTTCCTTCAATCTTGCGATGCAGATTCAGACACAATAATTCTCAGGCCTTGCAGTCTTAGATTATTAAAGTTGAACAACAAAGTCCAAGCTTTTCAAAGCAATAAGACCAATGCCTTATTTTGGGAAATTGCAAACGTGTACAAATTAGCTGAGCCAATGAAATTAAACGACCCTTTTTGACATCATACAGACTTTGCTGTATGAACCTGTCGAATGAGGAAAGCTAGTGATTTTAACAAGTACAAAGATACTCTTTCCTTCAATATTGAGATTCAGATTCAGACA
>NW_027009126.1:0-54323 GCF_036934945.1 Oncorhynchus masou masou | reverse complement strand
AATTGCCCCGGCTGAGAGGGCAGGCTACCTGTTCTGCGTGTGTTCAGGTGTGTTAAATTGCCCCGGCTGAGAGGGCAGGCTACCTGTTCTGCGTGTGTTCAGGTGTGTTAAATTGCCCGGCTGAGAGGGCAGGCTACCTGTTCTGCGTGTGTTCAGGTGTGTTAAATTGCCCCGGCTGAGAGGGCAGGCTACCTGTTCTGCGTGTGTTCAGGTGTGTTAGAATTGCCCCGGCTGAGAGGGCAGGCTACCTGTTCTGCGTGTGTTCAGGTGTGTTAGAGGGCCAGGCTACCTGTTCTGCGTGTGTTCGGCCCCGAGAGGGCAGGCTACCTGTTCTGCGTGTGTTCAGGTGTGTTAAATTGCCCCTACCTGTTCTGCGTGTGTTCAGGTGTGTTAAATTGCCCGGCTGAGGCTACCTGTTCTGCGTGTGTTCAGGTGTCGTTAAATTGCCCCGGCTGAGAGGGCAGGCTACCTGTTCTGCGTGTGTTCAGGTGTGTTAAATTGCCCCGGCTGAGAGGGCAGGCTACCTGTTCTGCGTGTGTTCAGGTGTGTTAAATTGCCCCGGCTGTTCTGCGTGAGAGGGCAGGCTACCTGTTCTGCGTGTGTTCAGGTGTGTTAAATTGCCCCGGCTGAGAGGGCAGGCTACCTGTTCTGCGTGTGTTCAGGTGTGTTAAATTGCCCCGGCTGAGAGGGCAGGCTACCTGTTCTGCGTGTGTTCAGGTGTGTTAAATTGCCCCGGCTGAGAGGGCAGGCTACCTGTTCTGCGTGTGTTCAGGTGTGTTAAATGAGAGGGTGCCCCGGCTGAGAGGGCAGGCTACCTGTTCTGCGTGTGTTCAGGTGTGTTAAATTGCCCCGGCTGAGAGGGCAGGCTACCTGTTCTGCGTGTGTTCCAGGTGTGTTAAATTGCCCGGCTGAGAGGGCAGGCTACCTGTTCTGCGTGTGTTCAGGTGTGTTAAATTGCCCAGGTGTGCTGAGAGGGCAGGCTACCTGTTCTGTGTTCAGGTGTGTTCCCCCGGCTGGTGTTCTCGTTACATTGTTAAATTGCCCGACTGAGAGGGCAGGCTACCTGTTCTGCGTGTGTTCAGGTGTGTTAAATTGCCCGGCTGAGAGGGCAGGCTACCTGTTCTGCGTGTGTTCAGGTGTTAAATTGCCCCGGCTGAGAGGGCAGGCTACCTGTTCTGCGTGTGTTCAGGTGTGTTAAATTGCCCCGGCTGAGAGGGCAGGCTACCTGTTCTGTGTGTTGAGGTGTGTTAAATTGCCCCGGCTGAGAGGGCAGGCTACCTGTTCTGCGTGTGTTCAGGTGTGTTAAGTGCCCCGCTCACTGGTCACCATAGCAGCACCTGTTCTGCCATGTCGTAGCTCAGCTCACTGGTCACCATAGCAGCAGGTATATCTCACTGGCCAATTCTTACTTTGGTCGCCTTCCAGTTCTCTGCTGCCAATGACTGGAACGAACTGCAAAAATCACTGGAGCTGGATACTCATATCTTCCTCACTAGCTTTAAGCACCAGCTGTCAGAGCAGCTCACAGATCACTGCACCTGTACATAGCCCATTTGTAAATAGCCCACCCAACTACCTCATCCCCATACTGTATTTATTTATCTTGCTCCTTTGCACACAGTATCTCTACTTGCACATTCATCTTCTGCGCATCTACCACTCCAGTGTTTAATTGCTATGTTGTAATTACTTCACCACCATGGCCTATTTATTGCCTTACCTCCCTTATCTTCACTCATTTGCATTCACTGTATATAGACTTTTTGTTTTCTTTTTTTTTCTACTGTATTATTGACTATGTTTTGTTTATTCCATGTGTAACTCTGTTGTTCTATGTGTCGAATTGCTATGCTTTCTTAGCCAGGTCGCAGTTGCAAATGAGAACTTGTTCTCAAACCAGCCTACCTGGTTAAATAAAGGTGAGAGAAATCAAAATATATGATCTACAGAGAGTAGCAGTGTAAAGAGGGGTTGGAGGGCACACAATGCATATAATCCGGGTAACCATTTGGTTACCTGTTCAGGAGTCTTATGGCTTGAGGGTAAAACTGTTGAGAAGCCTTTTTGTCCTAGACTTGGCACTCCGGTACCACTTGCTATGCGGTAGTAAAGAGAGAACCGTCTATGACTGGGGTGGCTGGGGTCTTTGACAATTTTTAGGGCCTTCCTCTGACACCGCCTGGTGTAGAGGTCCTGGATGGCAGGCAGCTTTGCCCCAGTGATGTACTGGGCCGTACGCACTACCCCTCTATAGGGCCTTCCTCTGACACCGCCTGGTGTAGAGGTCCTGGATGGCAGGCAGCTTTGCCCCAGTGATGTACTGGGCCGTACGCACCTACCCTCTGTAGTGCCTTGCAGTCGGAGGCCGAGCAATTGCCGTACCAGGCAGTCATTGTGGTAGCAGAATCAGAATCCTTTAGGTCATCCTTTATAAATAAAATGTCTTATTCATTTTCTAAGTATGCTTATGTGGGAAAAGTTACTTTTCCCATTGGGGAGAGGTTAGGCTTGTCTTCTTATGGGAATGTGTCTAACTATTTACATGTCCCTCTGAGGTTGCCCTGATCTTGATTTAGTATATGGCCTCGGAGGCTCACTGTCTCCGTGAGATGGGATGGGAGTATCTAAAAGGACAATTGATATATACTATTGGATGAGGTAATGTCTTGGTCCTAAGTGGTACCAAGAACGAGATAAGAGCTTCGTTGGAGACCAAACTGAACGATAATTTATAGCTGAATACTGTCTGGCGATGGGATGCTCCTCTCAGGTAAAATTCTTCCTTTGTGCAGTTTTCCTAAGACCTGTGGTTTGTCATGTCGACTAGGGTGGATCTTTGCTATAAAGGATCTCAGTTGCCATTGTGTTGACACTCTCAGAGAATTCATTTATAGACACTGAATTGATCTGAGAGTCACAGGGCTATGGTGAAGCTCATATAATTAAAGATGGACTTTATGATAACTCTGACTTGTGTGTGGTTTGCTCTCTCATGATTTGGTAATACAGGAAATTTCCACGACATGATGCAACCGGTCAGGATGCTCTCGATGTTGCAGCTGTCGAACCTTTGAGGATCTCAGGACCCATGCCAAATCGTTTTTTAGTTTCCTGGGGGGAATAGGTTTGGTCATGCCCTCTTCATGACTGTCATGATGTGCTTGGACCATGTTAGTTTGTTGGTGATGTGGACACCAAGGAACTTGAAGCTCTCAACCTGCTCCACTACAGCCCTGTCAATGAGAATGGGGCGTGCTCGGTGCTCCTTTTTCCTGTAGTCACAATCATCTCCTTAGTCTTGGTTACATTGAGGGATCGGTTGTTATTCTGGCACCACCCGGCCAGGTCTCTGACCTCCTCCCTATAGGCTGTCTCGTCGTTGTCGGTGATCAGGCCTACCACTGTTAATGTGTCGTCTGTTTGGGAGATAGACATATATGGAGGAGCATAAATATAGTAACACAAGAAAGAGATACACTTATAGAGTGCATTTGCCCTTCTGGTAAAATACATTGTCTATTGTATAAGAGAGGAGACCAGAGGAGGCCATAGATGTATAGAATAGTTGAACACTAAACAGACCACATGAAGAGAAGAGGAGACATGTAGGCGCCAAGATGGCTGGACACACCAAAAACTAGAGGAAACACACAGTCTGCTGATCCGAGATAAAGACACACATACAAAAGAACACATGGAGCTAATTACAGGGTCAAAGCATAGGTCATAGGTTAGAGGGACGTATATTAGTTTTAGGTCAAAGCAAGGGTCTTGCCATTTATAATCTAACGGAAAGCAGATGTGGGTGTTAGTGGGCAAGCAAGTAGGAAGCCTGAACTAAAAAAGATAATGATAAACAAAGAATCAGGGAAATATGTATATCTGCATATGGGGTGGACCGATATGAGATAGGTGGATAAATACTGGAGCTGGGGCTCTGGAAAGTGGAGTGTGTTCCGCGGACCATCCCGGCTTGCTATACTCTTGTATTAAAAAGCCGAATTGACTTCACAAGTTCTGTAATGCGTTGTATTTGATCCGATTTTCTACGACATCCGCAAACTTAATGATGGTGTTGGAGTCGTGCCTGGCCATGCCTTGTTCAGGTACAGAACGATGGCGCTCTTGCTGCAGGTGATTCCCTGTTCCACGTCTACGCAGACGACACCATTCTGTATACATCTGGCCCTTCTTTGGACACAGTGTTAACAAACCTCCAAATGAGCTTCAATGCCATATAACACTCCTTCCGTGGTCTCCAACTGCTCTTAAACACTAGTAAAACTAAATGCATGCTTCCCGCCCACGCCCACCTGACTAGCATCACTACTGTGGACGGTTCTGACTTAAAATATGTGGACAACTACAAATATCTAGTTGTCTGGCTAGACAGTAAACTCTCGGTTCCTAGTCCAACGCTCTAACCACTGGGCTACTCTCCTGCCGCCCCAATAAACGGAATAAACGGGTGAGTGAAAAACTTGATGAAATAGTCACTCCTACCCGGTACTATAAAACTTGGTAAGCGTTGTTTGTTGGCAACCTTGCTATTTCCGAAGATTTTGGAACAGATTCCCTTTGGATCGTTCTACAAATTATACCCACCCTGGTAGTGGTGGAGTAGGGGCCTGAGGGCACACAGTGTGTTGTAATGTTTTAAAATTGTATAAACTACCTTAATTTTGCTGGACCCCAAGAAGAGTAGCTGCTGCTTTGCTGCTTTGGCAGCAAATTGCAAATCATTGTTGGCTGACAGCAGCAGCAGTAATACGAGTTCGACGAGACAAATGTTTGATCTTGAACAGAACTTATAACATCAATCAACATTTCTCAATCAAAATTGTTCAGCCAGAAGTACAGGAAAGAGTGAGTCTGTACCTTTTAAAGGGTGTCTGAAGCCAGTAATTGGGGATGATTGTCGGCATCCTGTGCCTACTGCAGATCAGATCTGCTTGCAACAATGTCAAAAAACATTGCAAACATTTGCAAAGCATATAAATAAATCAAAACCGTACAACCCCGCACCACAGTCTACATTACTACAGTCTACATTACCACAGTCTACATTACCACAGTGGGTTATTAAGAAAGTGGATAACTGCAAAAGCACAGAAGCTACTATATGCCATTGCAGAGCATTGTTCGCTGCTAGCATGCCACCATTTAGGTATGGCTTGCAAAGCTGCCTTTTCAGATTCTGTGGCAGCAACAAACTTCCAAGTGCACAGAAATGATTAGGGGAGTACTGGCTCCTTATTTTCTCCAAAGGGTGACGTCAGATGTGGGGGATGAGAAGTTCAGTCTCCTTTTGGATGAGTCCATGATCAATACCTGGGTGTGGTGATTCGGTATTTCAGTGCTAAAAAAAAGAACCGCTGTGTCCACATTTCTCGGGCTGGTTGAATTGGAGGGCGTGCCAGATCAATAGCAAAGCGGTATTTGAGTTTCTTGAAGTGTAACCTTGAAAAGAGAATCTTCAGGGTTTTAAAGGAAGAATGTGCATTGCCCAATTTGGTTCTCATCCGCTGTGTGTGCTATTCTTTACAATTGGCTGTCAGTGCAGCATCCAAAGAAACCATCCCTAGGAGTGTTGAGTACTTAATCAGGAAACCTACAACTGGTTTTCCATTTCCTCAAAACGGCATGGGCGTACAAAGCAGTGTATGCCACCATGAATTGTGGCCAGAAACCCCTGCAGATCACAAGTGTATGTCACACGTTGGCTATCGATTGAGCCTGCAGTAACTCGTATATTGAGCCAGTGGGAAGAACTGAAACTCCACTTTGAGTTGACCAAGGCCAGTGAGCATTGCTACATGGCGGATGTGCTCCACGACACGTACATGGACAAGAACAACTATGTCTACTGGACATTCTTCAAATCAATCCTGTCCAACGTACAAGTTGCAGTGAAGTCATTTGAGGAGATCAAACAGATCCTGTCAAGCTTTTGGACAATCTGGTACATCTCTTAACATCAATTTGCAGCAGAGTAGTCAACCCTATGGCAAAAATGGGTGTCCTGAAGGATCCCATTGACGGACATCTCTGCCCATCACCATACCTTGGGTACCTTTTCGAGAGCACGGTGTACCAACTCAGTCTTGCGCCAGAGGACAAAAAGGTCATTCGGAGACGGTGCAGCAACTACATTGTTGCTTTAAGCAAGGAGCTGCAAGCAAGGCTCCCAGACAACATAGAAGCCTTGCGAAACATGGCCGTGTTCAGTGTTAAGGAAACGCTAAAGCACAATAAAGGTACCACTGAAATTATTAAAGTAGTTGAGCTACTGGGATACCAGCCCCAAACAATTGATAAAATTGTTTCCCAATTAAGAAACATTCATCTGTTTAGGTGGAACTCAACTGAAAATACAGTTGAGTTTTGGAGTGAAGTCAATAACTACACGGACTCTTCCGGGTCAAATCCATTTGAAGAACTGTGCAAAGCTGCACCCGCTGCCCTCTCCTTGCCACACTCAAATGCGGAGTTTGAACGGCTGTTCAGCCAAATGAGTGTGGTCAGGTCAAAGTTAAGAAATAGAATGTCACTGCACACTCTCAACTCCATACTCCTGGTGCGGTATGGACTGAAGCTGGCTGGTGATACCTGTTATCAGCATAAACTGCCAAGTGAAGTTCTGCAGCAGTTTGGCACCACAGCAGTGTACAGCTTCAAGGCCTCTCCATCCTCCTGCTGGTTCCAGCTCCGTGACAATGCAGTTGGACAGTGAAGATGAAGAGGATTTCCTTGCCAATCTATGATTCATCATATTATCCTCTTACAGGAAATGGGAGGATATGTGGCAGCACGGGGCCTCCATTTGGAGTGGCTCCAATTTTAAAAAGAACAACTGTGTTGCCATTTTAATCAAGACCCCACAGGTGGTGGTGAAGGGGAGCACGGTGGTGGTAGGTGGCGTGCTCTTTTAGCCAATTGTACTTTTATGGGGAGGGATTTTAACGTGCTAAATGTGCATGGTTTTAACGATAAACATGACCGGTGCACACTTTTAGAGGACCTGCAGTCCCACATGCTTGGGAGGGATCCTCTAGTGGTGGGTGGGGATTTTAATTGTGTTTTAAGTAGAGCAGACAGGAGAGGGGCAGGAGGGGATTTTAAGGTAGACAGGTCAAGTGTTTTATTGCAAAGGCTGTGCAGGGATTTTAAACTGACTGACTGCTTTAAAACCCTGCATCCAAGAGAGGAGGGCTTCACCTGGACCAGTGGTGATGGCACCAGAGCCTCTCGCATTGATTATCTGTTTACCCGGGACTGTCCCCAACTGATGCTAAAATAACCCCTGCTTACTTCTCAGATCACGTAATGCTGATGTGCACCCTTTCACTAACTCCGGGTGTGACTGTGGGAAGAGGGCCCTGGAAATTGAACTGCTCCCTTTTAGAAGACGTTAGAGTAGTTAGTCAGTACAGGGAGCAGTTCAGCCAGTGGCAGACGCTACAGGACTTCTTTAGAGAGATAGGAACCATTCTAGAAGATGATAGAGTAGTTAGTCAGTACAGGGAGCAGTTCAGCCAGTGGCAGGACTTCTTTGACACACGAGCACAGTGGTGGGAAATGGTGAAGGAAAGGATGAGGACCTTCTTTAGAGAGATAGGAAAGAAAAAAAAGCAGAGAAAAGATAGACGCATGGTGGGACTGCAAAAGCGACTGGAAAGGTATTTTAACCTATGCCAACAGGGCCTTGATTTTAACCAAGAAAGTAAGAAGGAAATGGCACGTTTAGCAGAACAGAGAAGCAAGGGGGTTATTTTAAGAAGAAAGGGAATTAGAAGAGGGGGAGAAGTGCACTCGGTACTTTTTTAAGAACATAGTTAGTGTAGGTTAATGACTGGTTTAAAAAATAAAGATGGGGTTTTAAAAACAGATAAAGAGGGAATAAAATAAGTAGTCAAGGATTTTTATGGGGAACTGTTTGGGGTAAAAGATGTATGTGAAGAGACCATGGGGGACGTTTTAACCTACATCGACAAGACCCTACCAACACAGACGACCTGACGAGGACAGAAATCGACCAAGGACTGAAACATTTTAAGAGGGGTAAATCACCGGGGGAGGACGGCCTCCCTTTGGAGATTTATTTGACCTTTTGGGATGTTTTAGCCGATGAACTTCTGACTGTTTTTACTGACTTTGAACATCTTGACAGACTATCTGACAGTTTTGGAGTGGGGATCGTGACTCTTTTATATAAGAAAACTGACAGGACGGACCTGAAGAACTGGAGACCGATTACCCTTTTAAACTTTGATTGTAAACTTTTTACCAAGGTTTTAACACTCAGAATGTCTTCTGTTTTAGGGGAGGTGATCCACCCGGACCAAACCTGTGCCGTGCCCGGAAGGAAGATCACGGACAGCCTGATACTGATCCGAGATGCCATCTGTTATGCGAGAGACAGAAACATGCGGCTTGTAGTCCTAAATTTAGATTTTGAAAAAGCCTTTGATCGGGTCTCGCACCAGTACCTCTTTAAGGTACTGCAAAAAATGGGTCTCCCGGACAGGTTCTTAGCTTGGGTGGAACTGCTGTATGGGGACATCACCAGCAAAATCCTTGTAAATGGGCATCTGTCAAAAGCAGTGGGAGTACACTGCGGCGTCCGTCAGGGCTGTCCGTTATCTCCTCTTCTGTTCGTGGCCTGTATTGAACCACTGGCACAGGTCTTGAGAAAGGATCAACGGATCAGTGGGGTGGGTATCCCGGGAGTGGGGGGATGACCGCCAAGTGCATCTTTTACATGGACGACGTCAACATTTTATGTACTGACCTTTTATCCGTCGACAGGACTCTGGACAGGTCTGACTGGTAAGGACGAGCCTCTGGGTCGAGACTGAACAGAGACAAGACAGAGGCCCAAGTTTTCGGACCGTGGGCAGACCCAGACTTGACCAGACTACCTCTGACAGTCAAAATAACGGACATAAGGGTACTGGGGGTAAAGTTTGACAGGGAGGGAGGAGGGAGCGGTAACTGGAGTGGGATCCTGGAGACAGTAAGACAGAGACTGGGTTTTTGGGGACTACGACAGCTGACTTTTGAGGGCAAGGTTTTAATCATTAAAGCTGTGATTTTACCTGTGCTTTTATTAATCAGTTCTGTTTTTATTCCCCCCTCAAAGGAGTATTTTAGACCTGGAGCAAGTGGGAGAGGCTGAGGAGGGAGGTGGTCAAGAGGCCCAGGTCCAAGGGGGGGGAAAGGCTTGCCTGACCTCTACTTGTTCCTGGGCAGCCGCTACACAGCGTTACATCTGACTCTTGCCACCTCCCCGGTCAACAACAGGACTCAGGCCCTCGCACGGTTCTAATGAACATTGACACTAGTTCATCTTGAATAATGTTTTTACGTTAACAATTAAATCAAGTTTAAAAAATTATACAAATTAAATGAATCAACATATAATTTCAAAATGTACAAATTAGATAACTTGTTTGTAAATGTTAGACATCTTAGTAAGTAAGCTGTTCTTACATAAGCATCATTTTGGGAAAACAAATATATCCATACCAGAGGTGGAACCTTGATCCCTGATCTACTGGGTGTGCAGACTTCTATTCCAGCAATAATACACATTATAATCAACCCATTAGGTTGGATAAATTGAGCAGACTTCTACACTACTAGTCCCCTACTGTGGTCCCCTACTCTGCTAGTCCCCTACTCTGCTAGTCCCCTACTGGGGTCCCCTACTCTGCTAGTCCCCTACTGTGGTCCCCTACTCTGCTAGTTCCCTACTCTGCTAGTTCCCTACTCTGGTCCCCTACTCTGCTAATCCCTACACTGCTTGTCCCCTACACTGCTTGTCCCCTACTCTGCTTGTCCCCTACTCAGCTTGTCCCCTACTCTGCTAGTCCCCTACTGTGGTCCCCAACTCTGCTAGTCCCCTACTCTGCAAGTCCCCTACTGTGGTCCCCTACTCTGCTAGTTCCCTACTCTGCTAGTCCCCTACTGTGGTCCCCTACTCTGCTAGTCCCCTACTGTGGTCCCCTACTAGCTAGTTCCCTACTCTGCTAGTCCACTACTCTGCTAGTCCACTACTGTGGTCCCCTACTCTGCTAAATCAAATCAAATTTATTTATATAGCCCTTCGTACATCAGCTGATATCACAAAGTGCTGTACAGAAACCCAGCCTAAAACCCCAAACAGCAAGCAATGCAGGTGTTGAAGCACATAGGCTAGGAAAAACTCCCTAGAAAGGCCTAAACCTTGGAAGAAACCTAGAGAGGAACCAGGCTATAAGGGGTGGCCAGTCCTCTTCTGGCTGTTCCGGGTGGAGATTATAACAGAACATGGCCAAGATGTTCAAATGTTCATAAATGACCAGCATGGTCAAATAATAGGTCTGGGACAGGTAGCACGTCCAGTGAACAGGTCAATGTTCCATAGCCGCAGGCAGAGGAGTTGAAACTGGCGCAGCAGCACGACCAGGTGGACTGGGGACAGCAAAGAGTCATCATGCCAGGAAGTCCTGAGGCATGGTCCTAGGGCCCAGGTCCTCCGAGAGAGAGAAAAGAGAAAATTAGAGCGAGCATACTTAAATTCACACAGGACACCAGATAAGACAGGAGAAGTACTCCAGATATAACAAACTGACCCTAGCCCCCCGACACATAAACTACTGCAGCATAAATACTGGAGGCTGAGACAGGAGGGTCAGGAGACACTGTGGCCCCATCCGATGATACCCCCGGACAGGGCCAAACAGGAAGGCTATAACCCCACCCACTTTGCCAAAG
This sequence comes from Oncorhynchus masou masou, assembly GCF_036934945.1. Lineage (NCBI taxonomy): Eukaryota > Metazoa > Chordata > Actinopteri > Salmoniformes > Salmonidae > Oncorhynchus > Oncorhynchus masou. Next base: position 43,565 of record NW_027009126.1, on the reverse strand, counting down.
CACAGCCTCCACACCACAAGAGGGATATCTTCAACCACCAACTTACCATCCTGAGACAAAGCCGAGTAAAAGAAGATCTCCGCCACGGCACAACCAGAGTCCCCTACTGTTGTCCCCTACTCTACGGATCCCCTCCTCTGCTAGTCCCCTACTGTGGTCTCCTACTCTGCTGGTCCCCTACTCTGCTGGTCCCCTACTCTACTAGTCCCCTACTCTGCTAGTCCCCAACTGTGGTCCCCTACTCTGCTAGTCCCTACTCTGCTGGTCCACTACTCTGCTTGTTCCTACTCTGCTAGTCCCCTACTCTGCTAGTCTCCAACTGTGGTCCCCTACTCTGCTAGTCCCCTACTCTGCTAGTCTCCTACTGTGGTCCCCTACTCTGCGAGTCCCCTACTCTGCTAGTCCCCTACTCTGCTAGTCTCCAACTGTGGTCCCCTACTCTGCTAGTCCCCTACTCTGCTAGTCCCTAACTCTGCTAGTCCCCTACTGTGGTCCCTACTCTGCTGGCTCTCCTACTCTACTAGTCCCCTACTCTGCTAGTCCCCAACTGTGGTCCCCTACTCTACTAGTCCCCTACTCTGCTAGTCCCCTACTGTGGTCCCCTACTCTGCTAGTCCCCTACTCTGCTAGTCCCCTACTCTGCTAGTCCCCTACTCTGTTAGTCCCCTACTCTGCTAGTTTCCTACTCTGCTAGTCCTCTACTCTGCTAGTCCTCTACTCTGCTAGTCCCTAACTCTGCTAGTCCCCTACTCTGCTAGTTCCCTACTGTGGTCCCCTACACTGCTAGTCCCCTACTGTGGTCCCCTACTCTGCTGGTCCCCTACTCTGCTGGTCCACTAATCTGCTTGTTCCCTACTCTGCAAGTCCCCTACTCTGCTAGTCTCCTACTGTGGTCCCCTACTCTGCTAGTCCCCTACTCTGCTAGTCCCGTGCTGTGGTCCCCTACTCTGCTAGTCCCTAACTCTGCTAGTCCCCTACTGTGGTCCCCTACTCTGCTAGTTCCCTACTGTGGTCCCCTACTCTCCTAGTCCCTAACTCTGCTAGTCCCCTACTGTGGTCCCCTACTCTGCTAGTCCCCTACTCATCTCCTACTCTACCGGTCCCCTAATATTGTGCTGACCCTGGTTTATCCCTTCAGATCAGAAGAATCAGTGGAACAGGCAAAGCCATGGCGAAGTCTGATAAATACCAACACAAGAGGTGAGTTACACCTGGAGACTACTGTATTGGGTAACTAACCTTCTGTCGTGTCTCTCTGGTAACTAACCTTCTGTCGTGTCTCTCTGGTAACGAACCTTCTGTCTCGTCTCTCTGGTAACTAACCTTTTGTCTCGTCTCTCTGGTAACTAACCTTCTGTCTCGTATCTCTGGTAACTAACCTTCTGTCTCGTCTCTCTGGTAACTAACCTTCTGTCTCGTCTCTCTGGTAACTAACCTTCTGTCGTCTCTCTGGTAACTAACCTTCTGTCTCGTCTCTCTGGTAACTAACCTTTTGTCTCGTCTCTCTGGTAACTAACTTTCTGTCTCGTCTCTCTGGTAACTAACCTTCTGTCTCGTCTCTCTGGTAACTAACCTTCTGTCTCGTCTCTCTGGTAACTAACCTTCTGTCTCGTCTCTCTGGTAACTAACCTTCTGTCTCGTCTCTCTGGTAACTAACCTTCTGTCGTGTCTCTCTGATAACTAACCTTCTGTCTCGTCTCTCTGGTAACTTAACCTTCTGTCTCGTCTCTCTGGTAACTTAACCGGCTGTCTCGTCTCTCTGGTAACTAACCTTCTGTGGCGTCTCTCTGGTAACTAACCGTCTGTCGCGTCTCTCTGGTAACTAACCTTCTGTCTCGTTTCTCTGGTAACTAACCTTCTGTCGTGTCTCTCTGGTAACTAACCTTCTGTCGTCTCTCTGGTAACTAACCTGACCTCTACTTGTTCCTGGGCAGCCGCTACACAGCGTTACATCTGACTCTTGCCACCTCCCCGGTCAACAACAAGACTCAGGCCCTCGCACGATTCTGGCTGGGATCTTACCTCAGGACTCTGAGGCTGATCCCAGTCGACCTGCGAGCCCCAGTCTCTTTCCTGCTACCCCCGCACTACGTCCAGCTCCAGAAGTTTTTAAGACATTTTAAACTGGAAAAAGAAACAGTCACAGTTTTAACTAAACACCGCTCTCTTCTCTCTCTTGTGCAGGAACGGGAACCAGTTCGAGCCCACAACGTTCTGGCGCAACGTGGCCCATCCTGCTCTCCTGAATCGTCATCGGGACCTGTCCTGGATGGTCGCCCATGAGATCCTCCCGGTCAGGGCGTTATGCACTCACGGGGCAGCAGGGGAGCAGGGGAGGACCTAACACCTCAGCTCGTGCTGTATGGGGTGGGCCGAATGCCTATTCCATCAAAGGCCTTCACAAAGTTCTGGCCCACCCTCACGTGCCTGAAGGAAGCACTGTGGTCCTCCCGCAATCTGCCTGGTAGGGAAAAGCGTAGAGACCACTCCCCAGGCAGTGGCCATGGTAGCCACGGAAGCCCTGGTGTGGTACGGAAGGAAGGGGGCCTCGACCCCAGGCGAAGGGTCCCCCACAACACCCTAGGTCCCGGCGGCCACGGCCTGACAGCGCTGCAGCGCCGAGGGCGATGTGCCTAGGGGAGGGATCCCCCCTGGGCCCCGAAGGAAGGGACGGTAATTTATTCAGAGGAGCAGGATGAGGCGAGTTTGATAAGGACTCACCCCGCTCCTGTACAAGGGACCGAAGACAGCCTTTTAACAAAGTGACTTTTTTAACATGTTTTTCATGTCTTAAAAATGTTTGACCCTTGTTAGATCATTAGTACAAATTTTAAATGGCTTTTACAGATTTGATGTTTTTACAACGAAAGTACTTTTATTCATGGTTGTTTTCATTGGTTTTAAAAACATGTACTTTTTAACAAATTTAAATGTAACTTTCAAATGCTGTGTTTTATGCCTTATTGCCGTTTTTATGTGTATAAATGATGTAAAAAAATGTATGAGCTGTTTTTAAAGGAAATGTGTCAATAAAACTTTTCCAAAATAAAAAAAATCTGTTCATATATCTGACCATATATTAAAGTGATTTTTGGAATAGGGAGATGGAATAGGGCTTGCTCCGTCAACTCCACACATCGAGCTGGTATTGCAGTACCTCCACGAACGGTGCACCCCTTTCATTGTAAAGAGAAATCAGACAGAGGAAACAGAGTTGCTACGTTGGTCTATATTGTATTTTCACATTGAGCAACTTCATGTCAATATCAGCGATGGCTCGATAGTGCTGGTCAAATCGGTCACGGTTTTATTGACTACCATGGGGTGCGTTCATCTTCCAATCAAAGATTTTTCGTCACGTGCACGGGATTCTTGCAAACTTTCTTCAACAGTGCATGATCAAAAATATACACACATAGCTAAGTAAAAAAGTAGTTCAACATTTTTTTTGTTATGATTGGAAATATATACAGTGGAAGATTATACATAATCAACTATGAAATGTGCTGTACTGGTAACATGGACTGTGTCACAAGCAACTGCATGTATTAGTTTCTCTCAATCACATACAAGCATTTCTTTGGAACAATGTTGTCGATTTTCAAAACAGAGTCCACAAGACACACAACTTTTGCAAAACAGTAAATGCATTTCGAAAATGTAGTTGTCTTTTAAACACAAAACATATTGCACCGTCAAAATTGCAAATACATTCATCAAAATAACACAACTGTACGCAAAAATGGGTCTCCGTACTACTTAGTATAGCTGACCCTGTAAAACAACTAACTGGTGTGTGACAGTAAACTTTTATATATACGTTTTATTTTATTTTATTAATTCCTATCTTATTCCCGACCAAACTGTTCTCGTCGGATTTGTTTGACTCAAAAAAGTTCACTCTGCCACTTCTCGCGATGTTAGAGAGAGGACGTGCTTCCGGGTGAGGCACACAGATCACCGCGTGGAACACATTCCGGTTGGAACTGCGACAAGCGAAGGCTTTCTCGGAGATACGTTTGTTTTAAACTTGGTGAAAAAGCTTCAGAGATGCTTGTTTTATTTGAAACCGCTGCTGGTTATGCAATATTTAAAGTGAGTATTTTACTAAAGTTATATTCTAAATTCTAATAATTTTAGATGGGTGCATGACCATTTTCAATCATTGAACCGGGTTCGCGGTGTAGCTAGCTAAATACGTTGTTTTCCTGGAGTAGCTAGATATTGTATTAATACAAAGTATTTCAATTTCAAGACCTGTTTTAATATTGTTTATAGTACACATGGCTTCTATATTTAGGTCGTCGTGGTACTTCTCGCATGCAAACCTTTACCGCAACGAGGCCTTCTCATTCAACACGCTGCAGTTAAGCAACCACGTTGCATGTGCCAGTTACCTAGATCTGCTGGATATACAGAGACTTTGCTACCTTGGACTTAACTTTTGTAATAATGCAACTATTTGAACCCGTTCTATTTTCGAAGCTAAATAATTTATTTGTTGCCAATGTTTACCCAACATTTCAAATAGGCTTCTCTTCCAAGTTAGCATAACTGGTGCGTGGTACTTTGGAGGGACCGCGTGCTGTCTGTCTTGTCACACATTACTGACGGGTTTTAATGACAACACATGTAAACCGAGTTGAGTTAAATGCAAGTAGTGTATGGTATGCCCGTGTACTTGATAGAAGCCTTTTTTTGTTTCAGGTCCTCGATGAGTCAAAGCTCCAAGAGGTGGACAGTTTATGGAAGGAGTTCGAAACTCCGGAGAAGGCCAACAAAGTGTGAGTTTTGGCCACATGTCTGGAGAGAGGAGTGTTTATATTCGAGGGGAATACGTTGTCATGAACAGTAGTATTACACATTATCAGCATAAGGAACATGTTTCTGGAGTTGTCAAATAAAATGTCGCAACCATTTCTCCTTCCAGGGTGAAGTTGAAGCACTTTGAGAAATTCCAGGACACAACAGAGGCCTTGGCAGGTAGACAGAATACTTTCACCCCTCCTGTTGTTGCTCACTATAGTCACTAGGGCCAACTCTTTTCTCTGTATATATCAATGATGTTGCTCTTGCTGCGGGCGATTCCCTGATCCACCTCTACGCAGACGACACCATTCTATATACTTCCGGCCCGTCCTTTGACACTGTGCTATCTAACCTCAAAACGAGCTTCAATGCCATACAACACTCCTTCCGTGGCCTCCAACTGTTCTTAAACGCTAGTAAAACCAAATGCATGCTTTTCAACCGTTCGCTGCCTGCACCCGCACGCCAGACTAGCATCACCACCCTGGATTGTTCCGACCTTGAATATGTGGACATCTATAAGTACCTAGGTGTCTGGCTAGACTGCAAACTCTCCTTCCAGACTCATATCAAACATCTCCAATCGAAAATCAAATCTAGAGTCTGCTTTCTATTCCGCAACAAAGCCTCCTTCACTCACGCCGCCAAACTTAACCTAGTAAAACTGACTATCCTACTGATCCTCGACTTCGACGATGTCATCTACAAAATTGCTTCCAACACTACTCAGCAAACTGGATGCAGTTTATCAGTGCCATCCGTTTTGTCACTAAAGCACCTTATACCACCCACCACTGCGACCTGTATGCTCCAGTCGGCTGGCCCTCGCTACATATTCGTCGCCAGACCCACTAGCTCCAGGTCATCTACAAGTCCATGCTAGGTAAAGCTCCGCCTTATCTCAGTTCATTGGTCACAATGGCAACACCCACCCGTAGCACGCGCTCCAGCAGGTGTATCTCACTGATCATCCCTAAAGCCAACACCTCATTTGGCCGCCTTTCGTTCCAGTTCTCTGCTGCCTGTGACTCGAACGAATTGCAAAAATCGCTGAAGTTGGAGACTTTTATTTCCCTCACCAACTTCAAACATCTGCTATCTGAGCAGCTAACCGATCGCTGCAGCTGTACATAGCCTATCGGAAAATAGCCCACCCAATTTTACCTACCTCATCCCCATACTGTTTTTATTTTTACTTTTCTGCTCTTTTGCACACCAATATCTCTACCTGTACATGACCATCTGATCATTTATCACTCCAGTGTTAATCTGCAAAATTGTAATTATTCGCCTACCTCCTTGCCTTTTGCACACAATGTATAGAGACTTTTTTTTTTTTTTTCTACTGTGTTATTGACTTGTTAATTGTTTACTCCATGTGTAACTCTGTGTTGTCTGTTTACACTGCTATGCTTTATCTTGGCCAGGTCGCAGTTGCAAATGAGAACTTGTTCTCAACTAGCCTACCTGGTTAAATAAAGGTGAAATAAAAAATTAAAATAAAGTGCACAAGGGCTGTCAGAGTCAAGGCTTCTGCATGCTTGGTGAACCAAAAGTGTGCTTGCATACTCCCTTAATTAAAAGACCTTCGCTTGAAAAATTAGAAAGCGGCAATGGTAGTGACTATAACAGTCGTTTGTATATGTAGTGTATGTGGACACCCTGTCAAATTAGTGGATTCGGCTATTTTAGCCACATCCGTTGCTGACAGGTTTATAAAGTCGAGCACAGCCATGCAATCTCAATAGACAAACATGGCTGTCAGAGCAGCGCACAGATAAGCCCATCTACCTACCTCATCCCCATACTGTATTTATTTATCTTGCTCCTTTGCACCCCAGTATCTCTAATTGCACATCAATCTTCTGCACAACCACCATTCCAGTGTTTAATCACTGTATAGTAATTGCTTTGCCACCATGGTCCATTTATTGCCGTACCTCTATCTTACCTCGTTGCACTCACTGTATGTATACTTTTTCTATTGATGTTTTGTTTATTCCATGTGTGACTCTGTATGTGTCAAATTGCTATGCTTTATCTTGGCCAGGTCACAGTTGCAAATTAGAACTTGTTCCCAACTGGCCTACCTGGTTTAATAGAACTGAAACATGATTTTTATATTGGCAATAGAATGGCCTTACTGAAGAGCTCAGTAACTTCCAATGTGGCACCGTCATAGGATGCCACCATTCCAACAAGTCATTTTGCCAAATTTCTGCCTTCCTAGAGTTGCCCCTGTTATTGTGAAGTGGAAACGTTTAGGAGCAACATCGGCCCAGCAACAACGGCCGCAACGTGGTAGACCATCAGGACACAGATGGAGTCCCTGATCACTGGGCTGCCCCCGGGAGATCAGCGCCATGTCTCTGGGACTGGCTCACAGGTAGGTTGGAACACAGAAAACGCTTGGCGTTTTGGATTTATTAGGATCCCATTACATGACGCCAACTAGTCTTATAACAAAAGACATTACAAACACTTTATAATATACTTACATCAATATGTAGTGTGTGTGTGTTGCCGATGATTATATCATGCTGTCTGAAACCTCGTGTGGATTTCCTCAGCATTCGTCACTACCCCTGAGGCAGCACCTCCCTCTGTCGTATTCATAGAAGACCTGAAAGGCTGCTATGGCAGATCCTGACCTGTTTCTGTTTCCTCAGTTTGTCCCGCTACAAGCTGAAGTTCAGCCCTGACAAAGTGGATATTTTATTTTACCTTTATTTAACCAGGCAAGTCAGTTAAGAACACATTCTTATTTTCAATGACGGCCTGGGAACAGTGGGTTAACTGCCTGTTCAGGGGCAGAACGATAGATTTGTAGCTTGTCAGCTCGGGGGTTTGAACTCGCAGCCTTCCGGTTAATAGTCGGTTACTAGTCCAACGCTCTAACCACTAGGCTACTCTGCCGCCCCTAACACCATGATCGTTCAAGCTATCTGTAAGTACCTCCTCTCTTTGATGGGGGGGTGGGGGCCACAAAAACCTCACGAGAGGCCGCAACACATCTCACATCATTAACCCCCCCCCACCTTGCAAGCAAAACATTTTAGCGGCCCCCTCATGTGACAGTGAAGAGAATTGAACTTTTAGCGTTCATTTTCTACAATTCTACACATTCTGCTATAGACTGTATGCACATTAGTGCAGTTTTTAAGATAACTGATCAATGGGCCCTACTTTTATACAGACAAATTAAACACAACACTTGATTATCTGTAGACAGGTGTGACTGGTATTGTGGTCTGTGGCAGGTGTACCTGGTATTGTGGTCTGTGGCAGGTGTAACTCGTATTGTGGTCTGTGGCAGGTGTAACTAGCGTTGTGGTCTGTGGCAGGTGTAACTAGCGTTGTGGTCTGTGGCAGGTGTAACTAGCGTTGTGGTCTGTGGCAGGTGTAACTAGCGTTGTGGTCTGTGGCAGGTGTAACTAGCGTTGTGGTCTGTGGCAGGTGTAACTAGCGTTGTGGTCTGTGGCAGGTGTAACTAGCGTTGTGGTCTGTGGCAGGTGTAACTAGCGTTGTGGTCTGTGGCAGGTGTAACTAGCGTTGTGGTCTGTGGCAGGTGTAACTAGCGTTGTGGTCTGTGGCAGGTGTAACTAGCGTTGTGGTCTGTGGCAGGTGTAACTAGCGTTGTGGTCTGTGGCAGGTGTAACTAGCGTTGTGGTCTGTGGCAGGTGTAACTAGCGTTGTGGTCTGTGGCAGGTGTAACTAGCGTTGTGGTCTGTGGCAGGTGTAACTAGCGTTGTGGTCTGTGGCAGGTGTAACTAGCGTTGTGGTCTGTGGCAGGTGTAACTAGCGTTGTGGTCTGTGGCGGGTGTAACTAGCGTTGTGGTCTGTGGCGGGTGTAACTAGCGTTGTGGTCTGTGGCGGGTGTAACTAGCGTTGTGGTCTGTGGCGGGAGTAACTAGCGTTGTGGTCTGTGGCGGGAGTAACATGGGTAACTAGTATTGTGGTCTGTGGCAGGTGTAAATAGTGTTGTGGTCTGTGGCAGGTGTAACTGGTATTGTGGTCTGTGGCAGGTGTAACTAGTGTTGTGGTCTGTGGCAGGTGTAACTAGTGTTGTGGTCTGTGGCAGGTGTAACTAGTGTTGTGGTCTGTGGCAGGTGTAACTAGTATTGTGGTCTGTGGCAGGTGTAACTAGTATTGTGGTCTGTGGCAGGTGTAACTAGTATTGTGGTCTGTGGCAGGTGTAACTAGTATTGTGGTCTGTAGCAGGTGTAACTAGTATTGTGGTCTGTGGCAGGTGTAACTAGTATTGTGGTCTGTGGCAGGTGTAACTAGCGTTGTGGTCTGTGGCAGGTGTAACTAGCGTTGTGGTCTGTGGCAGGTGTAACTAGCGTTGTGGTCTGTGGCAGGTGTAACTAGCGTTGTGGTCTGTGGCAGGTGTAACTAGCGTTGTGGTCTGTGGCTGGTGTAACTAGCGTTGTGGTCTGTGGCTGGTGTAACTAGCGTTGTGGTCTGTGGCTGGAGTAACTAGCGTTGTGGTCTGTGGCAGGTGTAACTAGCGTTGTGGTCTGTGGCAGGTGTAACTAGTGTTGTGGTCTGTGGCAGGTGTAACTAGTGTTGTGGTCTGTGGCGGGAGTAACATGGGTAACTAGTATTGTGGTCTGTGGCAGGTGTAACTACTATTGTGGTCTGTGGCAGGTGTGACTGGTATTGTGGTCTGTGTCAGGTGTAACTGGTGTTGTGGTATGTGGCAGGTGTAACTAGTGTTGTGGTCTGTGGCAGGAGTAACATGGGTAACTAGTATTGTGGTCTGTAGCAGGTGTAACTGGTATTGTGGTCTGTAGCAGGTGTAACTGGTATTGTGGTCTGTAGCGGGTGTAACTGGTATTGTGGTCTGTAGCGGGTGTAACTGGTATTGTGGTCTGTAGCGGGTGTAACTGGTATTGTGGTCTGTAGCGGGTGTAACTGGTATTGTGGTCTGTAGCGGGTGTAACTGGTATTGTGGTCTGTAGCGGGTGTAACTGGTATTGTGGTCTGTAGCGGGTGTAACTGGTATTGTGGTCTGTAGCGGGGGTAACTGGTATTGTGGTCTGTAGCTGGGGTAACTGGTATTGTGGTCTGTAGCTGGGGTAACTGGTATTGTGGTCTGTAGCGGGTGTAACTGGTATTGTGGTCTGTAGCGGGTGTAACTGGTATTGTGGTCTGTAGCAGGTGTAACTGGTATTGTGGTCTGTAGCGGGTGTAACTGGTATTGTGGTCTGTAGCGGGTGTAACTGGTATTGTGGTCTGTAGCGGGTGTAACTGGTATTGTGGTCTGTAGCGGGTGTAACTGGTATTGTGTAGCTGGTATTGTGGTCTGTAGTGGGGGTAACTGGTATTGTGTAGCTGGTATTGTGGTCTGTAGCGGGTGTAACTGGTATTGTGTAGCTGGTATTGTGGTCTGTAGTGGGGGTAACTGGTATTGTGGTCTGTAGCGGGGTAACTGGTATTGTGGTCTGTAGCGGGGGTAACTGGTATTGTGGTCTGTAGCGGGGGTAACTGGTATTGTGGTCTGTGCAGCTCTGCTGGATGACCTGGACAAGGAGCTCAACAACTACATCATGCGCTGTAGGGAGTGGTACGGCTGGCACTTCCCTGAGGTGGGGAAGATCATCACTGACAACCTGGCCTACTGCAAGAGTGTCCGGAAGATAGGCGCTCGTACCAACGTGGCAACCACCGACCTGTCTGAGCATCTGCCCGAGGAGGTGGAGGCAGAGGTCAAACTGGCTGCAGAGATCTCCATGGGAACGGAGGTGTCAGAGGAGGACATCGGCAACATCATGCACCTGTGTGACCAGGTGATAGAGATTACAGAGTACCGCACCCAACTGTACGACTATCTGAAGAACAGGATGATGGCTATGGCTCCCAACCTGACTGTCATGGTGGGGGAACTGGTCGGGGCACGGCTCATCTCACACGCTGGTGAGTCATGATCTAACGGCCAATCACACAGCAGGAATCATTCACAACACAAAACAAGCAGTGATTATGATGACTATATGTCACAATCCTGAAACCTGATGCTTTTCAGTCACTACCTCATCTGAGCTTGAATTAAAACCTTTTACCTGGACACCTGTAGTAGGCAGCTGGAACCGTCCCAACTGCTCCTAAATGCTCTGGTTCTCTCTGACAGGGTCCCTGTTGAACCTGGCCAGGCACCCGGCCTCCATAGTCCAGATCCTGGGAGCAGAGAAGGCCCTGTTCAGAGCCCTGAAGATGTGCAGAGACACGCCCAAATATGGTCTCATCTACCACGCCTCTCTGTTGGGACAGACCTCGGCCAAGAACAAGGGCAAGGTGAGGCTTTTGTTCCAGCCATCACTAGAAGTAGAATGTCTCTTCATATGATCTTCATATGGTTTCACTAAGAATTTCATTTATTCAATAAATGTTCCTTTTGTTCGATATTTTCTATATCCAAAAACCTCCGTTTTGTTTTCTTCAGTAATCCACAGGCTCAAACAGTTACAACAGGCAGACAAAATATCCAAACCCTCAGGTTGTTTTTAGCCTAAATAATCGATAATATTTCAACCGGACAATAAAGTTGTCTATATAAAAGGTAAACAAGAAAGGCACTCTCTCGGGATTGAGCATGAAAAAGCTCCGACACTGTAGGGTCCAGTCATTCAGACTGCTCTTACTCCCGCATTTTTCAGAATACAAGCCTGAAACCATTTCTAAATACTGCTGACGTCTCGTGGAAGGCATAGGAACTGCATAGCAACTGAGTCATAAGTCAACGGATACTGTAATGGCATTGTATAGAGAACTAGAACAAACAAACAAAAATCTACTTCCTGGATGGATTTTTCTCAGGTTTTCGCCTGCTAAATCAGGTCTGCTTTACTCAGACATTATTTGGACAGCTTTGTTTTCTATGCATATCCTAGCTTCTGGGACTGAGTAGCAGGCAGTTTAGTTTGGGCACGCTTTGCATCCAAACTTCCCGAATGTTGCCCCCTACCTGAGTGAAGTTAAACAGTGAAATCCTGCTAGTCCCCTACTGTGGTCCCCTACTCTGCTAGTCCCATACTGTGGTCCCCTACTCTGCTAGTCCCATACTGTGGTCCCCTACTCTGCTAGTCCCATACTGTGGTCCCCTACTATTGTGCTGACCCTGGTTTATCCCTTCAGATCAGAAGAATCAGTGGAACAGGCAAAGCCATGGCCTAGTCTGACAAATACCAACACGCTGATTCGGTGTGCGAGTTCATTAGAACGTGCGTTGAAGATGTCGTTCCCATAGCAACGATTAAAACATTCCCTAACCAGAAACCGTGGATTGATGGCAGCAATCGCGTGAAACTGAAAGCGCAAACCACTGCTTTTAATCAGGGCAAGGTGACTGGAAACATGACCGAATACAAACAGTGCAGCTATTCCCTCCGCAAGGCTATCAAACAAGCTAAGCGTCAGTAAAACATCAGAGGGAACATCCCCCTATCCACATCGATGGAACAGTAGTGGAGAGGGTAGCAAGTTTTAAGTTCCTCGGCATACACATCACAGACAAACTGAATCGGTCCACTCACACAGACAGCATCGTGAAGAAGGCGCAGCAGCGCCTCTCCAACCTCAGGAGGCTGAAGAAATTCGGCTTGTCACCAAAAGCACTCACAAACTTCTACAGATGCTCAATCGATAGCATCCTGGCGGGCTATATCACCGCCTGGAACGGCAACTGCTCTGCCCACAACCGTAAGGCTCTCCAGAGGATAGTGAGGTCTGCACAACGTATCACCGGGGGCAAACTACCTGCCCTCCAGGACACCCATAAAGATCATCAAGGACAACACCCACCCGAGCCACTGCCTGTTCACCTCGCTATCATACCTTCTTGGAACTCCCCATCCCGGATCCGGGATCGTGACTAAAGCCTCAGGCTCATTAGCATAACGCAACGTTAACGATTTCTGAAAATCGCAAATAAAATGAAAATAATGCGTCTGCTCTCAAGCTTAGCCTTTTCTTAACAACACTGTCATCTCAGATTTTCAAAATATGCTTTTGAACCATAGAAATTGACTAATTTGTGTAAGAGTATGCTAAGCTAGCATAGCATTTTGTGTAGCATGTAGCACGCAACATTTTCACAAAAACCAGATAACCAAATAAATAAAATCATTTACCTTTGAAGAGCTTCTGACGTTTTCAATGAGGAGACTCAGTTACATACCAAATGCGCAGTTTTTCCTGAAAGCGTCTGTGTGTAGGAGAAATCGTTCCGTTTTCTACATTGCGTCTGGCTACCGAAACGAACCGAAAATTCAGTCACCTACAACGTCAAACTTTTTCCGAATTAACTACATATCTACCGAAACATGGCAAACGTTGTTTGGAATCAATCCTCAAGGTTTTTTCACATATCTCTTCATTGATATATCGTTCGTGGAAGCTTGCTTTCCTCTCTGAATCCCATGGAAAAATACTGGCAGCTGACTCTTGCGCACCAATTTCGGCGCAGGACACCGGGCGGACACCTGGTAAATGTGGTCTCTTATGGTCAATCTTCCAATGATCTGCCTACAAATACGTCACAATGCTGCAGACACCTTGGGGAAACGACAGAAAGGGTTGACTCACTCCTCTCGCATTCACAGCCATATAAGGAGACAATGGTTAACAGAGCCTCAAAATCCTGCTCATTTCCTGGATGCCGTCTCATCTTGGTTTTGCCTGAAGCTCACGTTCTAGGGCACGCACAGAAAATATCTTGGTAGTTCTGGACACGTCAGTGTTTTCTTTTCGAAAGCTATCAATTATATGCATAGTCGAGCATCTTTTTGTGACAAAATATCTTGTTTAAAACGGGAACGTTTTTCATCCAAAAATGAAATAGCGCCCCCCATAGCATCAAGAGGTTAAAATCGCCCTAAAAGTGTATACCCATACCCTGCCTGCAGTTTGATAGACATAGTGCATTCAACCCTGTGTAAATCAGTCAGTTTTTATGGTAAAGACTTAACTCAGGATTTTGTAATAGAATACCCCAATGAGGATGTGTGTTGCGTTATAGCTTCCTGTGCCAACCGGAAGTGCCATAATTGGTGTCTCAATGTTTCGAGGGGTTAAAAAAATCAGATCTTTCCAAAACTTCATATGTGATTAGGCAACCCCCGTGAACTGTAAATCAGTCATTTTTCCCTTAAAATTTCAAAGGAAAACTAAATCACACACACACACAGCTTGGAAGTAGGGACCCATTGGGGTGCGTAGAGACATACACTCCCTGCATTAGTTAACCTTGTTGGAACTTTTAAAGAACCGTCAGACCTAGAGTTCCGAAACTTTAGAATCCTGTTCTAGACCTCAGGTCGATAGTGCGTGGTGAGTTACGGCGCTCTAGAAGGTTCTCGGACCGAGAAACAGCCTCGTACATTTGCAATGACTTCAATTCATTTTGACCATTACGAAAATGGCGACATTTAGAAATGTCCCAGAGACACAAGACTAGGTGCATTGTGACCGTCTCGGCCCATAGAGACAGAACCCAACATTTCTGTCCGATAGCTCATTCAAGGACCCCGTAGCAAGTAATTGAAAAAAGTGGATTTTCAGCAAATGACCTATCGAGCCGAAACTTGGGATTCGGGGTCGCCTCAGCTAGGCCTACACATAACACAAGAAATGGACCCGCAGCTAGAACGTAACTACGTGTTTTATGTTTTTTTTATGGTTTGAACCGAAGGCGATGTGAATTTTGGGCCAGCTCTGAAGTATGTGATACTTGGCTCCTAAACGAGTTGGGAAAAGTGGGTTTGGTGTCAGTTTGTATCAGTTTGGTGTCAGAATGATATCAAATTGGCTGATGGACGGTGACTTGCTGGTGACTCTTGTCCATTTGCAATATGTTTAAACGGTGAGGTACCATCACCAAAAGTGACATTCTGAAATCAACCCTAACGAGCAATGGAGAGGTACCAGAATCACTGCCCAGCCATCCCGAGTTCAACGGGCCAGTCAATTTGGCATTCCTGCACGATTTTTATAGCATGACAAATTCGTGATGGTGAATGCCCAGTTAACCATATTGCAAATGCACAGTGACTTTGCAAGTGTGAGAGAACATCAACAAATGGACATGATGAAATCAACACCACGAGTGATGGAAAGGAACAACAATCACTGCCCGGCCATCCCGAGTTCATTAGGCCAGTCAATTTTGCATTTCTGCAGGATTTTTGAGCATGTCAAATTTCTTATGACATTTGGCCATTTACATTTACATTTAAGTCATTTAGCAGACGCTCTTATCCAGAGCGACTTACAAATTGGTGAATTCACCTTCTGACATCCAGTGGAACAGCCACTTTACAATAGTGCATCTAAATCATTAAGGGGGGTGGTGAGAAGGATTACTTATCTTATCCTAGGTATTCCTTGAAGAGGTGGGGTTTCAGGTGTCTCCGGAAGGTGGTGATTGACTCCGCTGTCCTGGCGTCGTGAGGGAGTTTGTTCCACCATTGGGGGGCCAGAGCAGCGAACAGTTTTGACTGGGCTGAGCGGGAACTGTACTTCCTCAATGGTAGGGAGCGAGCAGGCCAGAGGTGGATGAACGCAGTGCCCTTGCTTGGGTGTAGGGCCTGATCAGAGCCTGGAGGTACTGCGGTGCCGTTCCCCTCACAGCTCCGTAGGCAAGCACCATGGTCTTGTAGCGGATGCGAGCTTCAACTGGAAGCCAGTGGAGAGAGCGGAGGAGCGGGGTGACGTGAGAGAACTTGGGAAGGTTGAACACCAGACGGGCTGCGGCGTTCTGGATGAGTTGTAGGGGTTTAATGGCACAGGCAGGGAGCCCAGCCAACAGCGAGTTGCAGTAATCCAGACGGGAGATGACAAGTGCCTGGATTAGGACCTGCGCCGCTTCCTGTGTGAGGCAGGGTCGTACTCTGCGGATGTTGTAGAGCATGAACCTACAGGAACGGGCCACCGCCATGATGTTGGTTGAGAACGACAGGGTGTTGTCCAGGATCACGCCAAGGTTCTTAGCGCTCTGGGAGGAGGACACAATGGAGTTGTCAACCGTGATGGCGAGATCATGGAACGGGCAGTCCTTCCCCGGGAGGAAGAGCAGCTCCGTCTTGCCGAGGTTCAGCTTGAGGTGGTGATCCGTCATCCACACTGATATGTCTGCCAGACATGCAGAGATGCGATTCGCCACCTGGTCATCAGAAGGGGGAAAGGAGAAGATTAATTGTGTGTCGTCTGCATAGCAATGATAGGAGAGACCATGTGAGGTTATGACAGAGCCAAGTGACTTGGTGTATAGCGAGAATAGGAGAGGGCCTAGAACAGAGCCCTGGGGGACACCAGTGGTGAGAGCGCGTGGCGAGGAGAAGAGATTCTCGCCACGCCACCTGGTAGGAGCGACCTGTCAGGTAGGACGCAATCCAAGCGTGGGCCGCGCCGGAGATGCCCAACTCGGAGAGGGTGGAGAGGAGGATCTGATGGTTCACAGTATCGAAGGCAGCCGATAGGTCTAGAAGGATGAGAGCAGAGGAGAGAGTTAGCTTTAGCAGTGCGGAGCGCCTCCGTGATACAGAGAAGAGCAGTCTCAGTTGAATGACTAGTCTTGAAACCTGACTGATTTGGATCAAGAAGGTCATTCTGAGAGAGATAGCGGGAGAGCTGGCCAAGGACGGCACGTTCAAGAGTTTTGGAGAGAAAAGAAAGAAGGGATACTGGTCTGTAGTTGTTGACATCGGAGGGATCGAGTGTAGGTTTTTTCAGAAGGGGTGCAACTCTCGCTCTCTTGAAGACGGAAGGGACGTAGCCAGCGGTCAGGGATGAGTTGATGAGCGAGGTGAGGTAAGGGAGAAGGTCCCCGGAAATGGTCTGGAGAAGAGAGGAGGGGATAGGGTCAAGCGGGCAGGTTGTTGGGCGGCCGGCCGTCACAAGAAGCGAGATTTCATCTGGAGAGAGAGGGGAGAAAGAGGTCAGAGCACAGGGTAGGGCAGTGTGAGCAGAACCAGCGGTGTCGTTTGACTTAGCAAATGAGGATCGGATGTCGTCGACCTTCTTTTCAAAATGGTTGACGAAGTCATCTGCAGAGAGGGAGGGAGGGGGGGGGGGGGGAGGATTCAGGAGGGAGGAGAAGGTGGCAAAGAGCTTCCTAGGGTTAGAGGCAGATGCTTGGAATTTAGAGTGGTAGAAAGTGGCTTTAGCAGCAGAGACAGAGGAGGAAAATGTAGAGAGGAGGGAGTGAAAGGATGCCAGGTCCGCAGGGAGGCGAGTTTTCCTCCATTTCCGCTCGGCTGCCCGGAGCTCTGTTCTGTGAGCTCGCAATGAGTCATCGAGCCACGGAGCGGGAGGGGAGGACCGAGCCGGCCTGGAGGATAGGGGACATAGAGAGTCAAAGGATGCAGAAAGGGAAGAGAGGAGGTTTGAGGAGGCAGACTCAGGAGAAAGGTTGGAGAAGGTATGAGCAGAGGGAAGAGATGATAGGATGGAAGAGGAGAGAGTAGCGGGGGAGAGAGAGCGAAGGTTGGGACGGCGCGATACCATCCGAGTAGGGGCAGTGTGGGAAGTGTTGGATGAGAGCGAGAGGGAAAAGGATACAAGGTAGTGGTCGGAGACTTGGAGGGGAGTTGCAATGAGGTTAGTGGAAGAACAGCATCTAGTAAAGATGAGGTCGAGCGTATTGCCTGCCTTGTGAGTAGGGGGGAAGGTGAGAGGGTGAGGTCAAAAGAGGAGAGGAGTGGAAAGAAGGAGGCAGAGAGGAATGAGTCAAAGGTAGACGTGGGGAGGTTAAAGTCGCCCAGGACTGTGAGAGGTGAGCCGTCCTCAGGAAAGGAGCTTATCAAGGCATCAAGCTCATTGATGAACTCTCCGAGGGAACCTGGAGGGCGATAAATGATAAGGATGTTAAGCTTGAAAGGGCTGGTAACTGTGACAGCATGGAATTCAAAGGAGGCGATAGATAGATGGGTAAGGGGAGAGAGAGAGAATGACCACTTGGGAGAGATGAGGATCCCGGTGCCACCACCCCGCTGACCAGAAGCTCTCGGGGTGTGCGAGAACACGTGGGCGGACGAAGAGAGAGCAGTAGGAGTAGCAGTGTTATCTGTGGTGATCCATGTTTCCGTCAGTGCCAGGAAGTCGAGGGACTGGAGGGAGGCATAGGCTGAGATGAACTCTGCCTTGTTGGCCGCAGATCGGCAGTTCCAGAGGCTACCGGAGACCAGGAACTCCACGTGGGTCGTGCGCGCTGGGACCACCAGATTAGGGTGGCCGCGGCCACGCGGTGTGGAGCGTTTGTATGGTCTGTGCAGAGAGGAGAGAACAGGGATAGATAGACACATAGTTGACAGGGTACAGAAGAGGCTACGCTAATGCAAAGGAGATTGGAATGACAAGTGGACTACACGTCTCGAATGTTCAGAAAGTTAAGCTTACGTAGCAAGAATCTTATAGACTAAAATGATTGAAATGATACAGTACTGCTGGAGTAGGCTAGCTGGTAGTGGCTGCGATGTAGCTAACCTAGAAAATCGCTCTAGGCTAAACAATTGACTTAGATACAAAGACGGCTATGTAGCTAGCTAGCTACGATCAAACAAAACAAACCGTTGTACTGTAATAGTTACTTCAGTGCTGCTATTCGGGGGCTAGCTGGCTAGCTACGTTAAGAGAACGACAATAGCTGGCCAGCTAACCTAGAAAATCGCTCTAGGCTACACAATTGTCTTAGATACAAAGACGGCTATGTAGCTAGCTAGCTACGATCAAACAAAACAAACCGTTGTACTGTAATGAAGTGAAATGAAAAATGTGATACTACCTGTGGAGCGACGCGGAATGTTGGCCCCCACAAAACATATGCCACTTTTTAAGGGTGTGTGAAGTTTTTTTATAAAATTTAGCTATTTTTGACTTCCTATGAAATCATATTGCAAATGGAGAAAACACATGCAATAATGCGCAAGTAATTTTTTTTTTTACAAATTATGATAATAAAATTGGACAAAAGTAAATTCATACAGTTCTTACACGTGTGTAATTGACAAAAAAAAGCGAAAGAATTTCGAAAAATGGTCCAGAAAGCACTTTTTTAAGGGGTGATAAGTTTTTGACAAATTCATTTTTTCAAAATTTGGCTTTTGGATGTTGACTTGGGGTCCATTCCCTATATGAAAAACCACGGTGGAGCGCACACGCCACCTGTTGGATTTTTGAAGTGTTACAACTGGCAATTGCCATATGCAAAACATTTTGCATGAATCAATGCCGATTTGGGTGGTATTGTCCATCGTGTACATGGTTTGTACTATGCCAATGGTTTCCCATTCATTTTTGTCCATTTCAGGGGGGAATTCCCTTACATCCAGAACGCGAGGTCAGTACAGGTGCATCAAAGCTGGGACCGAGAGACTGAAAAACAGCTTCTATTTCAAGGCCATCAGACTGTTAAACAGCCACCACTAACATTGAGTGGCTGCTGCTCACACACTGACTAACTCCAGCCACTCCAATAATGGGAATTGATGGGAAAGGATGTAAAATATATCACTAGCCACTTTAAACAATGCTACCTAATATAATGTTTACATACCCTACATTATTCATCTCATATGTGTACGTATATACTGTACTCTATCATCTACTGTATCCTTATGTAATACATGTATCACTAGCCACTTTAACTATGCCACTTTGTTTACATACTCATCTCATATGTATATACTGTACTTGATACCATCTGCTGTATCTTGCCTATGCTGCTCTGCACCATCACTCATTCATATCTTTATGTACATATTCTTTATCCCCTTACACTGTGTATAAGATATTAGTTTTGGAATTGTTAGTTAGATTACTTGTTGGTTATTACTGCATTGTCGGAACTGGAAGCACAAGCATTTCGCTACACTCGCATTAACATCTGCTAACCATGTGTATGTGACAAATAAAATTTGATTTGACAAGAGGTGAGTTACACCTGGAGACTACTGTATTGGGTAACTAACCGCCTGTCGCGTCTCTCTGGTAACGAACCGCCTGTCGCGTCTCTCTGGTAACGAACCGCCTGTCGCGTCTCTCTGGTAACGAACCGCCTGTCGCGTCTCTCTGGTAACGAACCGCCTGTCGCGTCTCTCTGGTAAAGAAACGCCTGTCGCCGACAACAAGTCTTGGTCGTGTCTTTGTCATAATTAAAACTGACTTAATAATCAAATAACTCTCTTATTACGTGATTAAACTGATTAATCATGGAACTGTAATTAACTAGAAAGTCAGGGAACCTAGGAAAATATTCAGATTATAAAGTTACAATTTTCCTAATATAACTTTCAGAAATATAATATCTGATCACAGTCTTCTGATTAATGAATAATTTACCTCACATTAGTCTCATTCCAAACGGTTATCTGCACGAACCCAGTCTTCACTGAGTCATCCATACATCAATTGTCTTAAAATAATTTATTTACTAAGTAATTCACAGAAATGCGTCACACAAACAAAATAGAGTTATTTACAAAGAAATGATTCGGGGTATGTGCCCTAGTGGGTTAAGTGGTTTTCCACTTTCATTTTGAGTGTGACTCCAAATCCAGACCTTCATGGTTTGATAAATTTGATTTCCATTGATAATTTGTGTGATTTGTCAGCACATTCAACTATGTAAAGAAAAAAGTATTTAATAAGAATATTTCATTCAGATCTAGGATGTTATTATGGTGTTCCCGTTATTTTTTTGAGCAGTATATTTACAAAGAAAGGAAGATGTGCTGTAATGGCGGCTCGTTAGACAGTGATAAATATAACAATTGAAATGCTAATCCTTCGCATATGAACGCTCACTCATTCGGGAACAATTTCAGTCAATATATATATTTACGCTCAGTGTTTCGTCGGTGTCTCTGTTGAAACTTTTCTTTCTGTTGGAGAGTTTGTCCTCTCTGTCGTGGTTAGAATGGCTGCACCTTTTTGGTTAAATAAAATGTATTTTCAATCATTCATGTGGTTAATCAAAATGATATTTAAGTGAAAGTGATACAAACCTAAAAAGTAACTTCCATTGCAAATGTGTAAAAATGGCCTAAAGCAAACTAATAAAACTTTGTGGCTTGCAGGTATAAAATAAATATTTTATAAAATATTCTGGGCCCTGTTTCCCCCGCCAGTGAGCTCGGGACAGACAGCTGAAGGCTATTTGATCAAGAGATGGGAAGTAATCAGGTAGCCCTATTTTATGACGTTTCCATTGGATCCGAGCATGACATGAGTGGTCATCAAAAAGGAGAGAGCTGGGAATATTTTTCAAATACATTGAGGAACTTTTGTAATTCTCAATGGATGGTAAAACGGTATGTTTTGAGGTGACAAAGCATTACTTTGAGAAGCTCCACAGGTCATTAGTAGTGGTGTGTTAAGCCCATCAGAAATACTATCAGATGGGCACATTTATAAGCCTACATTCGCGCTCAGGCTAGGCAGCATATAGCTCTACTTCTATGCGTTTGCGTTCTTACTCAACATTGACAGGAGCGCTTCCAAACAAAATAAGGACAAAATTAACTGAGAAATGGAATGCTAGAAACAGTTTCTCTCACAAGTGTAGCATAGGTTGTGCACTCTGCAAACAATGTGTCCACTCCAACAATGAGAATGCTGAAAGACCAATATATTGAATGCATTAACTGAAATTACCAACCAAACAAGCTTTGTAGATTGTAAATGATAGGAATGAAGGGTAAATGTAGTACTGGTGATATATGTAATGGGGAATTGATATACACTAACAATCAAACGCAAACAATTCACTGAGATGGTCGCGAATCAGAAAGGTGGCGTCTCGTGTGCCATACGTTTACTTGCTACTGCTTGACTAGAACATCTTGGTCGACCAACAGCCTTTAAACCAATCAATCGACCGTCGGCTATTTACCAACTGTGCTGTTAACTAACGTTCTGTCATGTCTCCATAGTGACGTGAAGGTGTATGACCCCTCCGGAGACTCCACCCTCCCCTCTGTTTCCAAGAAGAGGAAGTTTGAGGAGGTGGAGGAGGAAGAGGTGGCCACACCGGTGACAGTCAAAACCAAGAAATCCAAGAAAGAACCTGTGGAAGGTCAGTTGAGTAACTCTGAGCCATAATCCTGTTATATAACACAACCCATAACACAACCCATAATACACCACCCATCCTGTTATATAACACAACCCATAATACACCACCCATCCTGTTATATAACACAACCCATAATACACCATCCATCCTGTTATATAACACAACCCATAACACACCACCCATCCTGTTATATAACACAACCCGTAATGTACCACCCATCCTGTTATATAACACAACCCGTAATGTACCACCCATCCTGTTATATAACACAACCCGTAATGTACCACCCATCCTGTTATATAACACAACCCGTAATGTACCACCCATCCTGTTATATAACACAACCCGTAATGTACCACCCATCCTGTTATATCATAACAATCCATATCATGAGGCCGGTTCTCAGCCGTCTGTTAAGTGCTATTGTCTCACGGTGCTTTCTGTTTTATTCCAGAACCAGCGGCGTCAACGGCAGCAGAAGAAACTCCCAAGAAGAAGAAAAAGAAGTCTAAGAAAGCCGAAGAGGAGGCGATGGACGTAAAGGAAGAGGAGGCGACAGTCTCTCCCACAGAGGAAGTACGTAGCTGATGGGGACATGCCTCCAGAATATATATATTCCAGCTCATCTAAGCTGTTCTGCCTGAACCAACATACTAATTTGTTATTTCTTGTGATTTACAGTCGTCAAAGAAGAAGAAAAAGAAGAAAAAGGTCAAGGAGGAAGAGGGAGATTAAACTGGTTGGGGAGAAACTGTATTATATTAGGACTTTTAGTTGTCGTCGTATCTACCAGGACCAGACTGACTCGTATCAGCCTGACCGTTTATAGACTAGAGAACTGGAGACGGCGGTTATTTCAGGATGACCAGCAGCTGATCTGTTATGAGACTTGATGATGGTGTATAAATCCTCCTGTGGATTTGAGTTTAAGATGAACCTTTAGTTTACTGTAACCTCTTATTACTAATCAACTAAAGACCCAATAGACTGTCTACAATATCAGTATCAATGTCCATGTTAAAACACTTCCTCCACTGGTTTAACCACGACCTTGTTTAACAGATGGGTTTTTCTGCTGTCTTGGTCCAGAAGTGATTAAATCCATTTTCTCAGTCAGCGGTATTTCCTTTCATTCCAGCTATGGTGGATTCAGACCCCTTGACTTTGTCCACCTTTTGTTACATTACAGCCTTATTCTAACATGATTCAATTGTTTTTTTCCCCTTCAATTTACACACGAATGACAAAGCTAAACAAGTTTAGACATTTGTGTTCATTTATTCAAAATACAAAACTAACATCGCATTTAGTCACTTCAACCCTTCCTACATGTGCAAATTACCGCAACTGACCTGTACCCCCCGCACACTGACTCAGTACCTGTAGCCCCTGTATATAGACTCCACACTGACTCAGTACCGGTACCCCCTGTATATAGACTCCACACTGACTCAGTACCTGTAGCCCCTGTATATAGACTCCACACTGACTCAGTACCGGTACCCCCTGTATATAGACTCCACACTGACTCAGTACCTGTAGCCCCTGTATATAGACTCCACACTGACTCGGTACCGGTACCCCCTGTATATAGACACCACACTGACTCAGTACCTGTAGCCCCTGTATATAGACTCCACACTGACTCAGTACCTGTACCCCCTGTATATAGACTCCACACTGACTCAGTTCCGGTACCCCCTGTATATAGACTCCACACTGACTCAGTTCCGGTACCCCCTGTATATAGACTCCACACTGACTCAGTTCCGGTACCCCCTGTATATAGACTCCACACTGACTCAGTTCCGGTACCCCCTGTATATAGACACCACACTGACTCGGTTCCGGTACCCCCTGTATATAGACTCCACACTGACTCAGTACCTGTAGCCCCTGTATATAGACTCCACACTGACTCAGTTCCGGTACCCCCTGTATATAGACTCCACACTGACTCGGTACCGGTACCCCCTGTATATAGACACCACACTGACTCAGTACCTGTAGCCCCTGTATATAGACTCCACACTGACTCGGTACCGGTACCCCCTGTATATAGACTCCACACTGACTCAGTTCCGGTACCCCCTGTATATAGACACCACACTGACTCAGTTCTGGTACCCCCTGTATATAGACTCTACACTGACTCGGTACCGGTACCCCCTGTATATAGACTCCACACTGACTCGGTACCGGTACCCCCTGTATATAGACACCACACTGACTCAGTAACGGTAGACTCGTTAGTGTTACTTTTATTACATTTTATACTTCAGTTTATTTAGTAAATATTTTCTTACTGTCATTGAACTGCACTGTTGGTTAAGGGCTTGTCAGTCAGCATTTCACAGTAAGGTCTACACTTGTATTCGGTGCATGTGACAAAGTTTGATATAAGTATTCAGACCCTCTACTCAGTACTTTGTTGAAGCACCTTTGGCAGCGGTTACAGCCTTGAGTCTGCTTGGGTATGACGCTACAAGCTTGGCTGGCCTGTATTTGGGGAGTTTCTACTCCTGGTGCTGTATGGACTGAAGCTGGCTGGTGATACCTGTTACCAGCATGAACTACCAAGTGAAGTTCTGCAGCAGTTTGGCTCCACAGCAGCGTACAGCTTCAAGGCCTCCATCCTCCTGCTGGTTCCAGCACCGTGACAGTGCAGTTGGACTGTGAAGATGAGGATTTCCTTGCCAAACTATGATTCATCATATTTTCAGTACGTACGCAAGGAGTGGACTTTCTGGAACTGGTGGAGACACACAGAGTATGTTGGCAGTGTGAGCGAGAACAGTGGCAATATCTGGAGGAAACCATGGAGCAGCTTGCCAGCCAAGCAGCGCAACAACCTGGAGAGAGATGCCTGGCACACACATTATTTGAGTGAAGTTGCTTGTTCAATAAGACAGCATATATACCTTGTTATTAGCTTGTATCTATAATTGTTGATCAGTTAGGTAGCATGTTTACTACCCATACACTGCTTAAAACTATAATTGTTCAGAATGTGTTGGGTTTACTAGTAAAAAATGAAATGTAATTCAATAATGTGTAAATGTATAATAAACACAATCCCAAAACCTAGAAAAAGGAACATAGACAACCCACTCAACTCACACCCTGACCATACTAAAACAAAGGCATAACAAAAGATCTCAGGTCAGAAGGTGACACATGCAGGACAAGCGAACGAGGGAGCACTTTGATGTCTTTGCAAAAGCAACTGCTATGGCAACAAAGTTGGACCAACAACCTATTCAGATGCCTCACATCCGCAAACTTTCAAAGCGTTACACCGGTCAGGCTGCAGCCCAGTGAATACTCAGCCCATATCCATCCTGATGCCCAGTTCTACAACACCTTGGACACAGTGAATACTCAGCCCATATCCATCCAGATGCCCAGTTCTACAACACCTTGGACACAGTGAATACTCAGCCCATATCCATCCAGATGCCCAGTTCTACAACACCTTGGACACAGTGAATACTCAGCCCATATCCATCCAGATGCCCAGTTCTACAACACCTTGGACACAGTGAATACTCAGCCCATATCCATCCAGATGCCCAGTTCTACAACACCTTGGACACAGTGAATACTCAGCCCATATCCATCCTGATGCCCAGTTCTACAACACCTTGGACACAGTGAATACTCAGCCCATATCCATCCAGATGCCCAGTTCTACAACACCTTGGACACAGTGAATACTCAGCCCATATCCATCCAGATGCCCAGTTCTACAACACCTTGGACACAGTGAATACTCAGCCCATATCCATCCAGATGCCCAGTTCTACAACACCTTGGACACAGTGAATACTCAGCCCATATCCATCCTGAATTGAATTCAAGACTTCTGCAGGTGCAGCTGGCCATGTTTGGGGCTAATTATACATATCAAACGAGCTCAGATGTTGCTTGCATTATTGGGGAAATGGTGCCAGAGGTGAAAGGTCTCTTCAGTCAGGTGGAAGCTTTAGTAAGGCGTCTGCTGGTTGTCCCTGCCTCCTCTGTCGAGGCTGAGAGGAGTTTTAGTGCCCCGAGGAGGCTTAAGACATGGCTTAGATCATCCATGAGTCAAACAAGGCTGAATAATGTGGCCATGTGGTACGTGCACTAGCAGAAACTGGACAGACTGGACCTGGACAGGTTTAATGGAGGCCTTCACTTCGATCCAGTGGTGAACCTTGACTGTAGGACCTCGGCTTTCAGAGGGACCAAAAATCTTCCAATACGTTGTGTCAAACTATAAAATCATAAAAATAACAGAAAACACAGCATCACTTAATGCACCCGACATGATATAGTCTGTAATCGGGCCGTTCTCGTGAAGGAGGAGCTTTTTGATGACATTGTGAACGATGACATTCACTCCAGTCGGCCCCATGAAGTCAGAACAATACAATAGCACAACTATTTCATGAACAAAATTAAATTAACAAACCAGCTATTACTTCCCATTGCAAAAATATATCACTGGTTAGTTTGGTGAACGTCATAAATTAAAGTTGTTGTAAACAATGTTTCACAGTCATGTGAGGTCCTGGTGGACCTGATGGATAACAGTACAATAATTTGTGCTTCGGCTCATTAAATGTGGTTAATGTAGGGCTCATTAAATGTGGTTAATGTAGGGCTCATTAAATGTGGTTAATATCGGTCTCATCAGGCTCAGGTAGCATCAGATTAGAATGTTCATGCTGAATCAAAGCTCTCATCAAATCCAGACATTTATATGCGTTATAATGCTTTTGAATGACACTTCCAAGTTTTGGTGGAAACTACCAGGTTACCCGGGAGAAAAGTGATTTATTATCGTATAATACCGGGGAAATATTCAACCTTAATGCGCATACAGGGTGATTCACAAGACCCCAATCAGGTAACTTACATAGATAGTATCTTCATTAGGCGTAATGGCATTTTATGAAGTTAGTTATAGTGACTGAGTAAGTCTAATTATAAAAGTAAGCCTCCAAAGTGCCATGTTTCTTAGTTTATTATGTGGAGGAAACATTTAGGCAGCCAGGACCATCCGCTCCTTCGCTCTCTTACTGCAGTCCAGTGCCATAGACATCTTTGACAAGTTTGGCCTCTAGTAATTTAGGAGGGACACTTGATGAAGGCCTTCTCACAATGGACTTATCATACAAGGCTCTACAGACAGATACAAAAAAAAGACAGGCTATTTTTATTGTTCACGTTATTTTCGTTGACGATGTCTTGAAGTCAAGTCGTTCAACATTGAAATGCAGTTTTCTGTACCACACAGGACAACCAGGAAAAAGTGACGGTCGGTGGAACTCTGGCGCCACCAAGTGGACAATTGCCTCAGTTCGTTTGTGGCAGCAATGCTACCAGATATACTTGATACAAGATCAAATGTTATGTCAATATTATTATCTCCAAATTGCCCCCTCCCCCACACGTAATATATTGTTATTCCAATTTAGCTGTTGATCAGGTTAACGTGTTCTCTCATTTCTGATTGGAGGGCGGATGACCACGTGATCTTAGAACCTACAAATGTGTTACTTTGTAACAGTCAAACGTGGTTATTCCTGGCGTTGATCAACTCCCCATCCATGCCACCATTTATTTAAAGCATTATATTTTTTATGGAAAACAAAAAGCATACAGAGCTCATTTTGGTGTAACCATAATCGAATTTGACGTGTCGGAGAACGGCGACTTCGTCCCGAAATCATTGCAGGTATCGCTTCTCGGCCTTTTGGCTAAGATCAAGTGTAGTATCTGTTCTTATCAGTTTAATATCTGATACGTCCCCTATCTGGGGACCATATATTAAATTGATTTTTGGAATAGGGAGATGGAATAGGGGCTTGCTCCGTCCACTCCACGCATCGACCTGGTATTGCAGTACCTCCAGGAACGGTGCACCCCCTTTCATTGTAAAGATAAATCACACAGGAAACGGAGTTGCTTCTTTTTAAAATGTATTTATTTCACCTTTATTAACCACAGTTAGGCTAGTTGAGAACAAGTTCTCATTTGCAACTACGACCTGGCCAAGATAAAGCATAGCAGTGTGAACAGACAACACAGAGTTACACATGGAGTAAACAATAACACAGTAGAAAAAAAAAATTGTATTTCCACATTGAGCAACTGTTTGAACGTTAAATGACGAGAGCATTGATGCGAGTAACCAGTCTTGTTCAGTACATCACAACACATCCGGGTATCTCAAGCGCCCCGGTAAAACACAAGAGTTGCAGTAATAAACATTTACCAACAGATGGCATCACTGTGCCATCTTACACCCATAACATCTTCCATTTAATAAAATAGGACAGGAGGTGTCAATTCACTAACAAAACAAACTTAGTAACAATTTCCAGCATTAACAGTTTAGTATTATTTATTTATTTTTCTCAGGTAACAACAACACATTTTGATATTCTCTTCACTTTTATCTCTGTCTCTCAACAATCCCTGATGGGAAACCTACAGATTAAGTCTTTTTGGTGGCCCGAGAGGCGAATGCCACAGGCTGGCCCTCCTGCATGAGGCAACAGCCAAGTCCATACTGGCTTGAGTCACTCTGAATCGTGACAGGTTTTGACACATTGTAGTATCGCAGTACAGGTGTCTGGGTGACCAGTTGTTTTATTTCCCTCACCGCTGCGTCATGTTTTGGGAGCCAATTCCAGATGGTGTCCTTGTCCATGAGCCTCCTTAGTGGCTCACACACTTCACAGAACCGCGGTAGGAATTTGGCCAGGTAGGTGACGAATCCGACGAAGCGCTGCACTGCCTTCACGTCAGATGGGTGGGGCATTTCCAAGACAGCCTTCACTTTTTCAGGATCCGCCTTCAATCCGGAGGAGGACAAGATGTGCCCATGAAAGCGGACCTCTGGCACTTTAAACTGAAGCTTTTTTATGCTTAGCCTTAGCTTGACCTGTCTGCATCTGATCATCAGGGCCAGCAGCTTGGCGTCATGGTCACATTCTGCCTCCTCATCACTGTCCCCACAGCCCGCTACGAGGATGTCATCTGCTATGGGTTCCACGCCACTGAGCCCCATTAACAGCTCATGCTGTTTCCGCTGATACACCTCTGGAGCCACAGAGACACCAAACGGAAGCTTTAACCACCTCTTCCTGCCCCAGGGTGTCCAAAAGGTGGTCATGTGGCTGCTGGGCTCGTCGAGCTTGCACTGCAGGAAGGCATCTCTGGCATCCACGAGCGTGAAGACTCTGGCCTTTGGGAGCTTGTAAAGAACATCCTCCAACGTGGGCATAATGTAATGTGAACGCCGCAGAGCCCGGTTGAGGTGTTTAGGATCAATGGGTTAGGGTTGGACTAAACTATTGAATGTGAGATAAATCATGTAAAAAAATCTGGTTGATGGTAAGCCTCATATACATGATCTCTCTTCTCCTCTCCTCTGGTCCTATCTTCTCCTCTCCAGCCCTCTCTTCTCCTCTCCTCTGGTCCTATCGTCTCCTCTCCAGCCCTCTCTTCTCCTCTCCTCTGGTCCTATCTTCTCCCATCCAGCCCTCTCTCCTCCTCCTATCGTCTCCTCTCCAGCCCTCTCTTCTCCTCTCCTCTGGTCCTATCTTCTCCCATCCAGCCCTCTCTCCTCCTCCTATCTTCTCCTCTCCAGCCCTCTCTTCTCCTCTCCTCTGGTCCTATCTTCTCCCATCCAGCCCTCTCTCCTCCTCCTATCTTCTCCTCTCCAGCCCTCTCTTCTCCTCTCCTCTGGTCCTATCTTCTCCCATCCAGCCCTCTCTCCTCCTCCTATCTTCTCCTCTCCAGTCATCTCCCCTCCCCTGCTCTCCAGTCATCTCTTCTCCTTTCCTATCCTCTCATCTCCTCTCTGGGCAATGACATATGTTTGACTTGCCATTCTTCAATCAAAAGATCCAAAGGCTTTTTTGCGTTTATCATTGACGCCGATAAAAATCTGGGGTGTGAACTACTACATAGTATTGGAGAAAAGTTGAAAAAAACGGACCCTCCGTTACATCATAACGTACAGCAAGCATAAAGCAACTATTTTTGTCTTACAATCTCTCTCCACCAGGTGTAGTACTTTTCTCATCGTTTAGAAACAAGAAATGGACAGTATCCCCCCTCTAAAACGCTGTTGACAAAATTTGCTGCCCTGTTTCCAGTTGTCCACATGGCTGGGTGTCAGGCCCTGACCGTAGATTGCTTTGTATGTTTCTATTTTTGTTTGGGAATCATACTTAGGCAGCCTGTTTTGCCACCTTAGGTTGTGGGTAGTTGTTTTCTGTTGAGGGTTTGTTTCACCTGTCAGAACTGTTTTGGTTATTCCTTTTGTTATTTTGTATCTAGTGTTCAGTTTCGAATAAATAATATGAACATGTACCACGCTGCACCTTGGTCCTCATCTTCTTCCTCTGAATGCCGTTACAGAACTACCCACCACCAAAGGACCAAGCAGCGTGGAGAAGAGAACCGTAGATACGAGGGAACACGGCTGGCAAGGAAGCCCGAGAGGCAGCCCCAATCATTTTTTGGGGGGAGGCACACGGGGAGTGTGGCAGAGTCAGGTTGGAGACCTGAGCCCACTCCCTGTGGCGATCATGGGACTGGTCAAGCCCCGGGCTATGGGGTGAAATTGGAGGTGAGCAAAGGAAGCGAAGCCGAGACTGTGAAGGAGTTGATGGGGAGATTGTAGGAGGTAGCATTGAGAGAGCTGCTGTGTTGGTGCATGAGGCACGACATCCGCCCAACGGAGCGTGTCCGCGATTTGATGTCACCTGAGTCAGCTCTCCATACTCGTCCCGAGGTGCGTGCTGGCCGTCTGATGAAGACTGTGCACCAGGCCTCCTGTGCGCCTCCCTAGCCCTGCACTTCCTGTGCCAGCTCGGCGCCACAGCTCTCCAATACGTGCTCTGAGCCCGGTGCTTTACATTCCAGCTCCCTGCATCTGCCGGGCTAGGTTTGAGGATCCAGCCAGGACGGAGGGCGCCAGCCCTGCTCTCCAGACCGCCAGTGCCTCTCCTCGGGCCAGGATATCCTGCGTCGGCTCTGCACACTGTCTCTCCCGTGTGTCTGCACAGCCCAGTGCGTCCTGTGCCTGCGCCCCGCATGTGCCGGGCTAAAATCACCATCCAGCCAGGACGGGTTGTGCAGGCCCTTAGTTCGAGACCTCCAGTGCGCCTCCACGGCCCGGTCTATCCTGTGCCTCCTTCAAGGACCAGGCTGTCTCTCGTCTCCTCCCTCCAGGTTCTCCCTCCAGTCCGGGTCTGCCAGAGTCTCCCTCCAGTCCGGAGCTGCCAGAGTCTCCCTCCAGTCCGGAGCTGCCAGAGTCTCCCTCCAGTCCGGAGCTGCCAGAGTCTCCCTCCAGTCCGGAGCTGCCAGAGTCTCCCTCCAGTCCGGAGCTGCCAGAGTCTCCCTCCAGTCCGGAGCTGCCAGAGTCTCCCTCCAGTCCGGAGCTGCCAGAGTCTCTAACCCTAGACCGGTGCGTTGAAGACATCATGGTACTTGCTTAGGAGTATCTCCTTGCTCAGGGGCCCAGCCTGGACTTTGTCTATAATGTTAAGATCAGCTGGGATGGTGAAGTTAATAAGCCCAAGGCACTCACATGTAGAACCGGACAGTAATGGCTGTTGACTAGCCTCAACTATTTCAAACTCAAGGGTGTATTTCTGGCCACGTAAAACACACTCTGTCACAAACAGGCCTAAAGAGGTCATGAACTGGCCTGAATACAGTTTCAGCTTGGTACTACTCTGTGTGAGTTTGTCTCTGGGCGTGAGCCTCCTTTTGTCTTTAAGGCTCAGAACGTTGCATGTGGCCCCTGAATCTAGCTGGCATTGCTGTGGTTTATTATTAAGTAGCAGAGTGACAAACCACTTTTGTCCTTTTGCCCTCACTGCCCCTATGCACTCGCTAGCATGTACATCCTCTGTGCTGTCGTTCCCTTCATCTGTGTTTGTTTCCATGGAGTGCACTTTACCCTCCTTTCTCTTGCTTTTCATGCAGACCCTTGCGAAGTGATTAGCTGTACCACAGGATTTGCATATTTTTCCATAGGCTGGGCAGTGTTCTTTTCCTCGTCCATGAGAAATGCAACAATATCGGCATGTATTGGGTTTGTCTACTGCAGAGTTGGCTGTAGTATTAGCATTAGCTGTGGCAAAGGGGAATTTCTTTACTGGCTGCCTGAATGTAGCATTGACATTGTCCATATGTTGCCTTTCCAGCTCCATGGACCTTATCCGTATATCAGTAAGCTCTGCTGCACGGCATGTCTCCACTGCCAAGGCCAGCGTCAAGTCACGTTCTCTCAGCAAATGTCTGCGGGTGTCCTCATCAGTTATGCTAAAGTCATGTACTCGTAACATGGTCTCACAAGCAACTGTCTGTATGTATTAGTTTCTCTCAATCACATACAAGCATTTCTTTGGAACAATGTTGTCGATTTTCAAAACAGTCCACAAGACACACAACTTTTGCAAAACAGTAAATGCATTTCGAAAATGTAGTTGTCTTTTAAACACATAAAAACATTCATAAAAAATATATTGCACCGTCTAAATTGCAAATACATTCATCAAAATAACACAACTGTAGGGAGCCTGTGCTATACTGCACCGCTGTAACTCTGCGTTGTGTGTGTTTGATTGAGACTATAAACATGGACTTTGGAGATCAGGTAGTTTATATTAAAGCAGAACTGACTCTCTGCATCCTGCATCTGCATCCAAAAGGAAATAAAACATTTATAGAGCACATATGTTCTGAGAATCGACGCCTCTTTCTCTCTCAGTGCATCAAAATGATT
This sequence comes from Oncorhynchus masou masou, assembly GCF_036934945.1. NCBI lineage: Eukaryota > Metazoa > Chordata > Actinopteri > Salmoniformes > Salmonidae > Oncorhynchus > Oncorhynchus masou. Next base: position 10,890 of record NW_027009126.1, on the reverse strand, counting down.
TGAGCACGAGCACGCCGGGCAAAACGTAAGTACACACTCCCCTTCTCCCAGGATGCAGGCATGCATAACAAATCAACACAACATATTGATTATATGAACCTGGTGAAATTCACATAGTACTTTAACAACTGTTACATTCGCCCCTCCTGAATTTCACCAACCTTGTAAAACAACAAAATAACCTACCAAGCTCAAGGCTTAATTCTGAATTCAGCTCAAAGCTACCCATAGGATTCAGGGCAAGTGAAAGTTGGTCAGGCCTTCAACTGCCCCTAGATGCATAGTGCCTCTTCCACTATATCTACATTCTTAGCCTTAAAAAAATAATCCTGTACCAAAACATCTCTCTGTAATATGCTAAACTTACACCTTCTGGATTGACTCTATTAGTCTCTTTACTGGTTTAACTACCCTCCCCGCCCTTGTGCGACCTGCCACTGGGCTAGGGGCCATGGTAACTAACAGTGGCTCTGGCCTTAGATCATTGATCAGAGGTGGGTTTGAAGGAATCAGCTCCAGAATCTCAGAGGTGCTTCCTGGGTCATTTTCCTCAAGAAAACAAGGTTCTTCTGGATCTGACTTTCCATCCGATGTCCAGAGCTCGGAGTAATCGCTTGAATCCTCCGCCAGCCAGGATGCACTTTCCTCCCCAGAGTCCTCCATGTCTTCCCTGTCCAGTCCATCGCCGGAGTGGGTGACCTCTCCTGCATCTACATTGATTGAAGGCCCTGCAGCATCACTGTCATTGAAGTGCACTGAATCATCAATTTCAAATGGCAGGAAATTCACCTGCAGCAGTAGATTCCTGTGAACCACTTTCTCTCTGCCGTTACGGTCTTGGATTATATACGTGTGAGTTTGTGGATTGACTGAAGTCACTGTGAAAATCTCCGGGTTCCACTTGTCAGCCAACTTGCAGCGGCCCCTTTCACCCTTGTTGGCGATGAGGACACGATCCCCCATGGACAAACCGATGCCTTTAACCCGCTTGTCATACTCCCGACCTTGTCATCTCTGTTGCTTGTCAGTGTGCCTTTGGGCAACACTCATAGCTTCCTTCAGCCCCGTGATCAGAGTCTCGACATACTTGTTGCAATTCTCAACACTGGAGTCGTCCAAAACATTGCGGAACATAACATCCACTGGTAGCCGAGGGACTCTACCAAACATGAGAAAGAATGGAGCATAGCCCGTAGTCTCTTGAACAGTGGCATTGTAGGCAAATGTTAATGACTGGATTTGTTCAGGTCAATGTTCTTTGGTTTTCAAGGGCAGACTCCTGAGCATGCTACCTAAAGTCCTGTTGAAGCGTTCAGTTTCTCCATTCCCCATTGGGTGATATGCTGTGGTTCTTGACTTTTGGACACCGGAGAGCTTAAGCAGTTCTGCTATTAGCTCACTCTCAAAATTTGCGCCTTGATCAGTATGGATCCTTGATGCAAAGCCGTAGACACAGAAGACATGATCCCACAGTTTACGAGCTACTTGCTTGGCTGTCTGGTTTCTGCATGGCCATGCATGGGCAAGTTTAGTGAAGTGGTCAGTCACCACCAGAACATCAACTGAGTGCTTCTTACTGTCTTTCGCTGTCCAAAAATCCAAACACACCAACTCCATGGGAGAGCAAGTTTTGATGCTCTCTAACTTGGCTCTAGTCGCTGGCTCTGGAGTCTTTGCTAGAACGCATCTCTGGCAGCAGCGCACATACTCCTTGATGTCTCTCTCCATTGCAGGCCAGAAAAATCTCTGTCTGGCCAGAGCTAGAGTTCTAACTTGGCCTTGATGTCCTGCAAGGTCGTGAATGCCAGTCATCGCTTTGAGTCTCAACACCTCTGGCAAGACATACTGGAACTTTCTCCGGTTTGTGTGACTCTCCTTAATGACACGATACAGAACTCCCTCTCTTAGGATCAAGCGATCCCACTGTTTCATCAGCAACAACACTTTAGAAGAAACATTGTATCGATCTCGTCTGGTGGGCCGTTTCTTATTGAAGACGAAAGGGATGACCTTGGAAGTCACAGAGTCTTGCAGCTGGAGATCTCGAAGTTCCTCTTGCGAGTGTTCAGGCAAAGTGTCAATACCAGGAGAAAGCAGCCGCTGGGTGTTGGAACCAAGCTGGATTGCTTGCATCTCTGTTGAACATTTCCAGTCAATATGGAGCTGACATATGGCCTTCACTTCAGCAGTGGTCAAAGAGGTTATCTCCTGGGGATAAGAAGCCCAACGGAAGGCATCTTGGACATCATCATTCAGTGTCCCAACAGCCTCAGACAGAAGTGCTAGGTAGGACTCCCTCATCAGTCTCTGCGCGACAGTCACTGCAAAGGAGTCGCGGCTCAGTGCATCTGCTACTGTATTCTTGCTGCCTGGGATACGCTTCAAATCAAAGTTGTACGGTGCCCGTTTGGCAACCCATCTTTGGTCGCAAGCGTCCAGCTTGGGTTTTGGCATGATGTACGTTAACGGGTTACTATCTGTCCGGACAGTGAACTCGTGCCCCTTAAGCCAGTGACTGAATTTCTCACACACACTCCATTTCAGTGCTAGAAATTCAAGTCTGTGTGCTGGATACCTTCTCTGCGACTTACTCAGGGTCTTGCTCACAAATGCTATGGGCCTTGCCTTATCTTCACCTTCAGGTACTTGGCAAAGCACAGCCCCAAGACCATCCAAGGAAGCGTCAGTGAAGAGAATGAACGGCCTCTCGAAATCAGGGTGAGCTAGCACGACACAATTCAAAAGAGCATCCTTCAGCTTCTGGAATGCAACGACACACTCCTCAGTCCAATCCGATAGCGTCAGCTTCCGGAAAATCCCACTGTTGCCCTTCTTCCCATCTCTTCCTCTTCTCTTTTGACCCCCAGTGAGTACAAACAAAGGTCTGGCTATAGCAGAACAGTCAGGAATGAAGTGCTGGTAATATAATACCATACCCAAGAAGGATTTCAGCCTCCGAGCAGAGGGAGTGCATCCATCTGCCTCCATCAACTGAGCTTGGCTCATCTTGGCAATGGCCTCCACCTTCTCAGGATCCACTGACACACCGTCCTCTTTAATGATATGTCCGAGGAATTTCACTGTTCTTCATAGAAAGTGGCATTTTTTGGGTGCTAGCTTGAGATTGTTGGCTCTTAGACGGCTAAACACAACTTCAAGTCGCTGTAGAGCCTGTTCCTCGGTGGGTGCAAAGACCAACAAGTCATCTAGGTAACAAAGGAGATTTGAGAAGTTTAGGTCCCCAAATATACTCAATATCATTCTCATGAAAGAGGCCGGGCTGTTACACAGACCTTGTGGCATGCGATTGTACTCATAAAGTCCCATCGGTGTGGTAAAGGCTGTGTACTTCTTGTCCTCTTCGTGAACTGGAATGTTATAAAATCCTGAGGTCAAGTCCATGGTGCTGAAAAATGCACTGCCACCAAGGGCTGCGAGGCAATCTGCTTGATGAGGAAGGGGATGAGCGTCCTTCACCGTTCGTGCATTCATCCACCTGAAGTCAGTGCATAACCTCAGACTCCCGTCTTTCTTCCATACCATGACTAAAGGGGAGGCATACTCACTAACTGACTTGCGTATAAGAACTACTTCTTCCATATCTGTCAATACCTTCCTCAGCTTCAGGTAATGAGAAGGCGGAACTCTTCTGTATGGTAGCCGGAAGGTTCTGTCATCAACCAGGTGGATACGGTGAACATAACCCCTGGTTTCTCCGCAGTCCAGATTATGTCTTGAGAAGATGTCTTCATATTTTGGGATGGTATTCACAAGCTTTTCCTTCCACTGGTCAGCTACCTGGCATCCATCAATGTCAATGTCTACTAATCCTAGATCAGACAGTCTTTGTTTCAGATTGTGGCAGCCATTGTCATCCTGCTTCTGTTCCATTGGGGTTTTCCTCACTTCATGAAGGCCCTGAAAGATTGTTGCATCCTCAACAGCCAAGCATGTAGACACATCGGCCAACTTCATGTTACGTCTTAGGGTGAGATGTTTGTCAGAACAGTTTACTACCTTTAAAGGGACCCAACCATCTCCCCACATGGGTGTAATAACTCTACCCACAAGTATGTTTCTGGGCATGACCTTTGACCTGGTAGGTTCGACTATTACAGTGCTGCCTGGAGACAATGCCACATTTTTAGGAATTTTACCCCAAACTAAGTGTTCAGTCTTGGGCGAAAGAGTCACAGCTTGAGTGAGCTTCACTTTCCCAATCTTGCCATCAACTTGCTGTCCCTTCCATCTTGTGACACTTTTCATCATCTGCAGAAACTGCTCACCCTCGGGTGAGTGGGTCTGGCCATCCATGTTGTTGACGAGCTTCCAGTATTCGTCAGTGCCTTTCATCTCATGCAATAGCTGCTTAATGACATTCGAACCCAGGATGAGATCATCACGCTGTCCAGGAACAACTAGAGTGGGCACTTTAACATCAATCCCATAGATTTGCATCTCCAAATCATAGAAACACTTTGTTGAGGTCTTCCCCCCACACCCCACTAATACTAACTTTGTGGGAGGCTGATAATGCTGAGGAAGGGCACCTGCTTCCAAAAGTCTCTGCTCCGCATGTTCACCCAATGTCAGGCCATAGACCCAGTGTCAAGCATGCCCTTAAGCTGCACTTTCCCATGTACAGACACAGAGGTGTAAAACAAATCTGAAAAAGCCTCAACTTCTTGTGAACCTAACATAACAATTTTCTCTCCTTCCTTCGCATCAGAGCACAAAATCTCATACGTTTTCTCGAGATCATCAAATTCTTTCTTGGGGGTAGACAGTTGAACACCCACATTTCCGGCCTTCACCTGTGGGCGTGTCAGTTTCTGCTGTGGTGGTGGGCGTCTCTCACCACCGGGATTGGCATAGCGTTTCCCCGGTTTTGGACAATTTGACTTCCAATGATCTGGGGAAAAGCACCAGAGGCACAGGTCCTCATGTCTACAGAGCATCACAGTGGAGTGGTCTGTTTAGCCACAAACCCTGCATTCCCTACGCCTGGAGGGCTGGGTGGGGAAAGATGGTGCCTTGGCCTGTGTCTGTGAAACCATAACGGGTGGTGTGCTCTTCTCTATGGTACGTTCAAGCAGGTGAATGAGTCTCTCCATACTTGCACTCTGCCCATCTTGTTTGGCACTTGATGTGAGAGAAGTGTCACTGCACGCACCAGCATTGACCCCGCCTTCACATGGAGTTATCTGGGGATGTACTGTTACTTGCTTTGAGGATACAGTGGTAGATTGACACATGGTGGCCTTCCTGCGGCGTTCATGTTCATAGATTCTCTCCTGTACTTCACTCGCAGTCCATTTCTCTGTATTGGAATACTGCTGCCAGTTTGGGGTCAGGGCAGTATGTTACAAACATCCTAACGACATCAGAGTTGGAGCCGTCAATCTTCTTACCTTGTCTCTTTAGGCTCTCGTCAGCGACATCTACGGCCTTGTTCAATCGAACCCAGTACTCCATAACAGCCTGTCCGGGTACAGGTTTAGTATTGTAAAAATCAGCCAAGGGCATGCATGAATAGGCCAATTCACTGAAATTCTGTTTCAGAATGTCAAATACAATCTCTGGCTTCTCTGTAGGATCAACTGTTGTCTCATTGCGTAAATGTATCTTTACCATGTCTCTTGCTTTGCCAGATAATCGACTAATCATCTCATCTGATTGTTCCCGAACAGGGCATCCATTCCTCCACAAGTATATTCTCATCAACTCCTCCCATTCATGAATGGAGCATTTGTCTGTACTATCTCCTCTATATGTAGGAGGTTCCTTTATGTCTGATTGCATGATGAACTTAATTTGACTGAGATCTACATATCCTACTGACTCTGAATGATGATCACTTAGCTTTTCTGTACTTACTGGTGGCTCATAAGTACTGGACCTGCCACTCTGTAGTTCTTCCCTAATGGAGCTCCCTATTTCCCGGGCTAGCTGAGTGACCAGCTCAGCTAGACCCTCTATAGGAGCATTTGGATTAACACTAGATGAAGGGCTTTCATCCAATTTTTGTGGAGCAAAACATGGGGGAACCTCCTGCACCTACACACTTTACAGGGTTTGATCAGAGTATGAGAAAAACCTCCCCCACCCAGCAGTGAATTTGGGTTCATCACCATTATAAGATGCCATGCCACTAAAGTTACGTTAAAATGTCTGTTGATGAACACACTTCTATGTTGGTTAACGATAAACAGCGCTCTCAATACATCGTTGTCAGAAAAAAATAAACAGGAAAAAAAAGACTGTAGTTCCGATTTTTGCCACAAGGCGGAGAGTACCTCAATTATATAATTAGTCTCTAGAGCAGCAGCGCCGCGGTGATTGAGCTGAAGTCGATCAACGATGAATCTGGGTCACGGAACATTTACATTTAAGTCGTTTGGCAGGGGGTGAGAAGGATTACTTTATCCTATCCTAGGTATTCCTTAAAGAGGTGGGGTTTCAGGTGTCTCCGGAAGGTGGTGATTGACTCCGCTGTCCTGGCGTCGTGAGGAGTTTGTTCCACCATTGGGGGGCCAGAGCAGCGAACAGTTTTGACTGGGCTGAGCGGGAACTGTACTTCCTCAGTGGTAGGGAGGCGAGCAGGCCAGAGGTGGATGAACGCAGTGCCCTTGTTTGGGTGTAGGGCCTGATCAGAGCCTGGAGGTACTGCGGTGCCGTTCCCCTCACAGCTCCGTAGGCAAGCACCATGGTCTTGTAGCGGATGCGAGCTTCAACTGGAAGCCAGTGGAGAGAGCGGAGGAGCGGGGTGACGTGAGAGAACTTGGGAAGGTTGAACACCAGACGGGCTGCGGCGTTCTGGATGAGTTGTAGGGGTTTAATGGCACAGGCAGGGAGCCCAGCCAACAGCGAGTTGCAGTAATCCAGACGGGAGATGACGAGTGCCTGGATTAGGACCTGCGCCGCTTCCTGTGTGAGGCAGGGTCGTACCAATGTAGCCGGTGCTATACTGCACCGCAGTAACTCTGCGTGGTGTGTGGTTGATTGAGACTATAAACGTGGACTTTGGAGATCAGGTAGTTTTAATCAAGCAGAACTGACTCTCTGTAGTATTAGCATTAGCTGTGGCATGGGGGAATTTCTTTACTGGCTGCCTGAATGTAGCATTGACATTGTCCATATGTTGCCTTTCTAGCTCCATGGACCTTATCCGTATATCAGTAAGCTCTGCTGCACGGCATGTCTCCACTGCCAAGGCCAGCGTCAGGTCACGTTCTCTCAGCAAATGTCTGCGGGTGTCCTCATCAGTTATGCTAAAGTCATGTACTGGTAACATGGACTGTCTCACAAGCAACTGTCTGTATGTATTAGTTTCTCTCAATCACATACAAGCATTTCTTTGGAACAATGTTGTCGATTTTCAAAACAGAGTCCACAAGACACACAACTTTTGCAAAACAGTAAATGCATTTCGAAAATGTAGTTGTCATTTAAACACACAAAAGCATTCATAAAAAATATATTGCACCATCAAAATTGAAAATACATTCATCAAACTAACACAACTGTAGGGAGCCTGTGCTATACTGCACCGCTGTAACTCTGCGTTGTGTGTGGTTGATTGAGAATATAAACGTGGACTTTGGAGATCAGGTAGTTTTAATCAAGCAGAAATGACTCTCTGCATCCTGCATCTGCATCCAAAAGGAAATAAAACATTTGTAGAGCACATATGTTCTGAGATTCGTCGCCTCTTTCTCTCTCAGTGCATCAAAATGATTTGAGCACGAGCACGCCAGGCAAAACTTGGGGTAGCCTAGTGGTTAGAGCGTTGGACTAGTAACCGGAAGGTTGCAAGTTCAAACCCCCGAGCTGACAAGGTACAAATCTGTTGTTCTGCCCCTGAACAGGCAGTTAACCCACTGTTCCTAAGCCATCATTGAAAATAAGAATCTGTTCTTAACTGACTTGCCTAGTAAAATAAAAAGTACACACTCCCCTTCTCCCAGGATGCATAACAAATCAACACAACATATTGATTATATGAACCTGGTGAAATTCACATAGTACTTTAACTGTTACATGTACGCAAAAATATGAACTCATCTGTACATATCTCTTGAGTGCAGACAAAACAGAAAGTTAGTCTCTTTTGAAAATGCCAGTAGATCCATAAATGTTCTTTGCAGTCACTAAATCATGATGATCAACTACCCAAAGGTGCAGAATTATGGGCAATTACTCTCCTTTTATGCATATTGCACCAAACTATTTCATATACATTTAATTTGATTCCTGATAACAAATTAAATACAATTTGATTTAAAGCTTTTTTTATTTGTATAAACTAGCCCAGAGCCATTCTTAGATAGCCTGTGGTGAAGAACAATGCAGTGTGAAAAGGCCTTTTAACATGCATTGCTGGGTATCAGAAGCGTCTATAATATTCTGTCTATAGCCAGAACATTTCCCTAAATATGCTAAGGTAATGTGGTGCTCGGTGGCTGCTTTCAGGACAACAACAAAAACTATTTTATGTAAAAGCCTATTTTTTGTGTTGTTGTTGTTGGCTCCAGACATTACTAGAGGAGTAGGGAAAAGTGATTGACTTTTGCCTTTGCCGTGATCCACTAACATGTCTCCCACAGCTCACGCAGGCGCGCTGATTCTGACCCACGTGGCATGACGTCCTGCTTGATGTGTTCAGCAGCGAATAGCAGTCTGTGAAGCCGTTTTATAGAGTTACTATTCAACAACAGAAGAGACATGTCTCAGTTACAAACAAGGTTCTTTACGGATAACAAAAAGTAAGTATTTATTGCTGAATTGTAAAGATAGCCACTAGCTAGTTAGCTTGCTCGTTTGGCCAGTAAGCTAACTAGTTAGCTAACTTGCTAGCGAGCATGAAGGAGAACTCTATGGGAGTGTTAGCCATGCTGTTGGTAACAGTAATCATATTGTGTCCTTAGCAGACGAGTTGAAGAGGAGAACTCTATAGGAGTGTTAGCCATGCTGTTGGTAACAGTAATCATATTGTGTCCTTAGCAGACGAGTTGAAGAGGAGAACTCTATAGGAGTGTTAGCCATGCTGTTGGTAACAGTAATCATATTGTGTCCTTAGCAGACGAGTTGCACAAAGGTGATTTGATAATGTTGATTTATTGAAGTTAGTGTGAGTTAGCCTGACCAGGGAAGATTGTAAATATACATCCTATGGGTTGCTATGTTTGCTAGCCTAGCTGATAACTACAAGTTTGAAGTTAGTTAGCCAACTATCTATTTGTCTGTAAGCAGTGACTTAGTCATGTTAAATTATTGCTGTAGCATAACCTACCGACGTTGTCCCTCAGATATTCAGTCGATGACGTCCCATTCTCCATCCCTGCTGCCTCAGAGGTGCAGGAACTCAGCAACGTCATCAACAAGCTGCTGGAAGCAAAGAATGGTGAGAATAGATTGTAGAATTGTGCTTTAACATTCGTTGGGGTTTAATGGCGTTGGCATCCGATATAATGTTGCATTACAGCCACCAACTGTAGCTACCTGTGTCTGTTTCAACCGGGCATTCTGAAGACCTTGATGACTACCTCCACAGTCACTACACTTGATGCTTGTCCTCCAGACGTCTTCACTAAATGGAAAGCTCCACCCCTACCACATCTCAGCTGGACCTTTCTACACACTGACGCCACATGGCCAAACTTCTGGCACTAACTGGATAACTGTCCTAACAACACCCTATCAGGGAGAACCTCATGGCACAGCATCGGGGCCAGACTCTCCTGCCTCCAGCCACTATCTAGCACAGCATCAGGGCCAGACTCTCCTGCCTCCAGCCACTATATAGCACAGCATCGGGCCAGACTCTCCTGCCTCCAGCCACTATATAGCACAGCATCGGGGCCAGACTCTCCTGCCTCCAGCCACTATATAGCACAGCATCGGGGCCAGACTCTCCACCCTCCAGCCACTATATAGCACAGCATCGGGGCCAGACTCTCCACCCTCCAGCCACTATATAGCACAGCATCGGGGCCAGACTCTCCTGCCTCCAGCCACTATCTAGCACAGCATCAGGGCCAGACTCTCCTGCCTCCAGCCACTATATAGCACAGCATCGGGGCCAGACTCTCCTGCCTCCAGCCACTATATAGCACAGCATCGGGGCCAGACTCTCCACCCTCCAGCCACTATATAGCACAGCATCGGGGGCCAGACTCTCCACCCTCCAGCCACTATATAGCACAGCATCGGGGCCAGACTCTCCTGCCTCCAGCCACTATATAGCACAGCATCGGGGCCAGACTCTCCACCCTCCAGCCACTATCTATAGGGCACAGCATCGGGGCCAGACTCTCCACCCTCCAGCCACTATATAGCATCAGACTCTCCACCCTCCAGCCACTCCAGCATCGGGGCCAGACTCTCCACCCTCCAGCCACTATATAGCACAGCATCGGGGCCAGACTCTCCACCCTCCAGCCACTATATAGCACAGCATCGGGGCCAGACTCTCCTGCCTCCAGCCAGTACGTAGCACAGCATCAGGGCCAGACTCTCCTACCTCCAGCCAGTACGTAGCACAGCATCAGGGCCAGACTAACCTCCCTCCAGCCAGTACGTAGCACAGCATCAGGGCCAGACTCACCTCCCTCCAGCCAGTACATAGCACAGCATCAGGGCCAGACTCTCCTCCCTCCAGCCAGTACATAGCACATCATCAGGGCCAGACTCTCCTCCCTCCAGCCAGTACATAGCACAGCATCAGGGCCAGACTCACCTCCCTCCAGCCACTACATAGCACAGCATCAGGGCCAGACTCACCTCCCTCCAGCCAGTACGTAGCACAGCATCAGGGCCAGACTCTCCTCCCTCCAGCCAGTACGTAGCACAGCATCAGGGCCAGACTCTCCTCCTTCCAGCCAGTACGTA